>NW_027464933.1:0-113920 GCF_043290135.1 Rhipicephalus microplus
CACCACCATCAGAACATATCTTCCAAGCTATCAGCACAAAGAAAAAAATTGCGCCGCACCACCACCAGGTGGGCTCGAACCTTCAACCTTTCGGTTAACAGCCGATTGCGCAAGCCAATTGCGCCACTGAGGCAGTCCTGCTCCACTCTCACCACCATCAGAACATATCTTCAAAGCTATCAGCCCAAAGAAAAAAAGCACCGCACCACCACCGGGTGGGCTCGAACCTCCAACCTTTCGGTTAACAGCCAATCGCGCTAGCCAATTGCGCCACGGAGACAGTCCTTCTTCACTCTCACCACCATCAGAACATATCTTCAAAGCTATCAGCACAAAGAAAAAAAAGCGCCACACCATCACCGGGTGGGCTCAAACCTCCAACCTTTCGGTTAACAGCCGATCACGCAAGCCAATTGCGCCACGGAGACAGTCCTGCTCCACCCTCACCACCGTCAAAACATTTATTCAGAGCTATCACCCCAAAGAAAAAAAAGCGCCGCACCACCACCGGGTGGGCTCAAACCTCCAACCTTTCGGTTAATAGCCGATCGCGCTAGCCGATTGCGCCCAGGAGACAGTCCTGCTCCACTCTCACCACCATTAGAACATATCTTTCAAGCTATCAGCCCAAAGAAAAAAAAGCGCCGCACCACCACCGGGTGGGCTCGAACCTCCAACCTTTTGGTTAACGGCCGATCGCGCTAGCCAATTGCGCCACGGAGACAATCGTGCTCCACGCTCAACACCTCCAGAAAATATCTTCAAAGCTATTATCGCAAAGAAAAAAGCAACACACCCCACCCGGGTGGGCTCGAACCTCCAACCTTTCGGTTAACAGCCGATCGCGCTAGCCAATTGCGCCACGGAGACAGTCTCGCTCCACTCTCAACACCATCAGAACATATCTTCAAAGCTACAAGCGCAAAGAAAAAAAAGCGCCGCACCACCACCGGGTGGGCTTGAACCTCCAACCTTTCGGTTAACATCCGATCGCGCTAGCCAATTGCGCCACGGGGACAGTCTTGCTCCACTCTCACCACCATCAGAACATATCTTCAAAGCTATCAGCGGAAAGAAAAAAAAGCGCCGCACCACCACCGGGTTGGCTCGAACCTCCAACTTTTCGGTTAACAGCCGATCGCGCTAGCCAATGGCGCCAGGGAGACAGTCCTGCTCCACTCTCACCACCATCAGAACATATCTTCAAAGCTATCAGCCCAAAGAAAAAAAAGCACCGCACCACCACCGGGTGGGCTCGAACCTCCAACCTTTCGTTTAACAGCCAATCGCGCTAGCCAATTGCGCCACGGAGACAGTCCTGCTCCACTCTCCAACATCAGAACATATCTTCAAAGCTATCAGCACAAAGAAAAAAAAAGCGCCGCACCACTACTCGGTGGGCTCGAAACTCCAACCTTTCGGTTAACAGCCGATCGCGCCAGCCAATTGCGCCATGGAGACAGTCCTGCTCCACTCTCACCACCATCAGAACATATCTTCAAAGATATTACCACAAAGAAAAAATCAACACAACACTCCTTGGAGGGCTCGAACCTCCAACCTTTTGGTTAACAACCGATCGCGCAAGCCAATTGCGCCACGGAGACAGTCCTGCTCCACTCTCACCACCATCAGAACATATCTTCAAAGCTATCAGCCCAAAGAAAAAAAACACCGCACCACCACCGGGTGGGCTCGAACCTCCAACCTTTCGGTTAACAGCCAATCGCGCTAGCCAATTGCGCCACGGAGACAGTCCTGCTCCACACTCACCACCATCAGAACATATCTTCAAAGCAATCAGCACAAAGAAAAAAAAGCGCCGCACCACCTCCGGGTGGGCTCGAAACTCCAACCTTTCGGTTAAAAGCCGATCGCGCTAGCCAATCGCGCCACGGAGACAGTCCTGCTCCACTTTCACCACCATCAGAACATATCTTCAAAGCTATTAGTGCAAAGAAAAAAGCAACACACCATTCCCGGGAGGGCTCAAAACTCCAACCCTTCGGTTTACAGCCGATCGCGCTAGCCCATTGCGCCACGAGGACAGTCTTGCTCCACTCTCACCACCATCAGAACATATCTTCCAAGCTATCAGCACAAAGAAAAAAATTGCGCCGCACCACCACCAGGTGGGCTCGAACCTTCAACCTTTCGGTTAACAGCCGATTGCGCAAGCCAATTGCGCCACTGAGGCAGTCCTGCTCCACTCTCACCACCATCAGAACATATCTTCAAAGCTATCAGCCCAAAGAAAAAAAGCACCGCACCACCACCGGGTGGGCTCGAACCTCCAACCTTTCGGTTAACAGCCAATCGCGCTAGCCAATTGCGCCACGGAGACAGTCCTTCTTCACTCTCACCACCATCAGAACATATCTTCAAAGCTATCAGCACAAAGAAAAAAAAGCGCCACACCATCACCGGGTGGGCTCAAACCTCCAACCTTTCGGTTAACAGCCGATCACGCAAGCCAATTGCGCCACGGAGACAGTCCTGCTCCACCCTCACCACCGTCAAAACATTTATTCAGAGCTATCACCCCAAAGAAAAAAAAGCGCCGCACCACCACCGGGTGGGCTCAAACCTCCAACCTTTCGGTTAATAGCCGATCGCGCTAGCCGATTGCGCCCAGGAGACAGTCCTGCTCCACTCTCACCACCATTAGAACATATCTTTCAAGCTATCAGCCCAAAGAAAAAAAAGCGCCGCACCACCACCGGGTGGGCTCGAACCTCCAACCTTTTGGTTAACGGCCGATCGCGCTAGCCAATTGCGCCACGGAGACAATCGTGCTCCACGCTCAACACCTCCAGAAAATATCTTCAAAGCTATTATCGCAAAGAAAAAAGCAACACACCCCACCCGGGTGGGCTCGAACCTCCAACCTTTCGGTTAACAGCCGATCGCGCTAGCCAATTGCGCCACGGAGACAGTCTCGCTCCACTCTCAACACCATCAGAACATATCTTCAAAGCTACAAGCGCAAAGAAAAAAAAGCGCCGCACCACCACCGGGTGGGCTTGAACCTCCAACCTTTCGGTTAACATCCGATCGCGCTAGCCAATTGCGCCACGGGGACAGTCTTGCTCCACTCTCACCACCATCAGAACATATCTTCAAAGCTATCAGCGCAAAGAAAAAAAAGCGCCGCACCACCACCGGGTTGGCTCGAACCTCCAACTTTTCGGTTAACAGCCGATCGCGCTAGCCAATGGCGCCAGGGAGACAGTCCTGCTCCACTCTCACCACCATCAGAACATATCTTCAAAGCTATCAGCCCAAAGAAAAAAAAGCACCGCACCACCACCGGGTGGGCTCGAACCTCCAACCTTTCGTTTAACAGCCAATCGCGCTAGCCAATTGCGCCACGGAGACAGTCCTGCTCCACTCTCCAACATCAGAACATATCTTCAAAGCTATCAGCACAAAGAAAAAAAAAGCGCCGCACCACTACTCGGTGGGCTCGAAACTCCAACCTTTCGGTTAACAGCCGATCGCGCTAGCCAATTGCGCCATGGAGACAGTCCTGCTCCACTCTCACCACCATCAGAACATATCTTCAAAGATATTACCACAAAGAAAAAATCAACACAACACTCCTTGGAGGGCTCGAACCTCCAACCTTTTGGTTAACAACCGATCGCGCAAGCCAATTGCGCCACGGAGACAGTCCTGCTCCACTCTCACCACCATCAGAACATATCTTCAAAGCTATCAGCCCAAAGAAAAAAAACACCGCACCACCACCGGGTGGGCTCGAACCTCCAACCTTTCGGTTAACAGCCAATCGCGCTAGCCAATTGCGCCACGGAGACAGTCCTGCTCCACACTCACCACCATCAGAACATATCTTCAAAGCAATCAGCACAAAGAAAAAAAAGCGCCGCACCACCTCCGGGTGGGCTCGAAACTCCAACCTTTCGGTTAAAAGCCGATCGCGCTAGCCAATCGCGCCACGGAGACAGTCCTGCTCCACTTTCACCACCATCAGAACATATCTTCAAAGCTATTAGTGCAAAGAAAAAAGCAACACACCATTCCCGGGAGGGCTCAAAACTCCAACCCTTCGGTTTACAGCCGATCGCGCTAGCCCATTGCGCCACGAGGACAGTCTTGCTCCACTCTCACCACCATCAGAACATATCTTCCAAGCTATCAGCACAAAGAAAAAAATTGCGCCGCACCACCACCAGGTGGGCTCGAACCTTCAACCTTTCGGTTAACAGCCGATTGCGCAAGCCAATTGCGCCACGGAGGCAGTCCTGCTCCACTCTCACCACCATCAGAACATATCTTCAAAGCTATCAGCCCAAAGAAAAAAAGCACCGCACCACCACCGGGTGGGCTCGAACCTCCAACCTTTCGGTTAACAGCCAATCGCGCTAGCCAATTGCGCCACGGAGACAGTCCTGCTTCACTCTCACCACCATCAGAACATATCTTCAAAGCTATCAGCCCAAAGAAAAAAAAGAACCGCACCACCACCGGGTGGGCTCGAACCTCCAACCTTTCGGTTAACAGCCGATCGCGCTAGCCAATGGCGCCACGGAGACAGTCCTGCTCCACTCTCACCACCGTCAAAACATTTTTTCAGAGCTATCACCCCAAAGAAAAAAAGCGCCGCACCACCACCGGGTGGGCTCAAACCTCCAACCTTTCGGTTAACAGCCGATCGCGCTAGCCAATTGCGCCATGGAGACAGTCCTGCTCCACTTTCACCACCATGAGAACATATCTTGAAAGCTATTACCACAAAAAAAAGCAACACACCACTCCTGGGAGGCCTCGAAACTCCAACCTTTCGGTTAACAGCCGATCGCGCTAGCCCATTGCGCCATGGAGACAGTTCTGCTCCACTTTCACCACCATCAGAACATATCTTCAAAGCTATTACCACAAAAAAAGCAACACACCACTCCTGGGAGGGCTCGAAACTCCAACCTTTCGGTTAACAGCCGATCGCGCTAGCTCATTGCGCCACGGAGACAGTCCTGCTCCACTCTCACCACCATTACAACATATCTTTCAAGCTATCAGCCCAAAGAAAAAAAAAGCGCCGCACCACCACCGGGTGGGCTCGAACCTCCAACCTTTTGGTTAACGGCCGATCGCGCTAGCCAATGGCGCCACGGGGACAGTCTTGCTCCACTCTCACCACCCTCAGAACATATCTTCAAAGCTATCAGCGCAAAGAAAAAAAAGCGCCGCACCACCACCGGGTTGGCTCGAACCTCCAACTTTTCGGTTAACAGCCGATCGCGCTAGCCAATGGCGCCAGGGAGACAGTCCTGCTCCACTCTCACCACCATCAGAACATATCTTCAAAGCTATCAGCCCAAATAAAAAAAAAGCACCGCACCACCACCGGGTGGGCTCGAACCTCCAACCTTTCGTTTAACAGCCAATCGCGCTAGCCAATTGCGCCACAGAGACAGTCCTGCTCCACTTTCACCACCATCAGAACATATCTTCAAAGCTATTAGTGCAAAGAAAAAAGCAGCACACCATTCCCGGGAGGGCTCAGAACTCCAACCCTTCGGTTTACAGCCGATCGCGCTAGCCCATTGCGCCACGAGGACAGTCTTGCTCCACTCTCACCACCATCAGAACATATCTTCAAAGCTATCAGCACAAAGAAAAAAAATGCGCCGAACCACCACCAGGTGGGCTCGAACCTTTCGGTTAGCAGCCGATTGCGCAAGCCAATTGCGCCACGGAGGCAGTCCTGCTCCACTCTCACCACCATCAGAACATATCTTCAAAGCTATCAGCCCAAAGAAAAAAAGCACCGCACCACCACCGGGTGGGCTCGAACCTCCAACCTTTCGCTTAACAGCCAATCGCGCTAGCCAATTGCGCCACGGAGACAGTCCTTCTTCACTCTCACCACCATCAGAACATATCTTCAAAGCTATCAGCACAAAGAAAAAAAAGCGCCACACCATCACCGGGTGGGCTCAAACCTCCAACCTTTCGGTTAACAGCCGATCACGCAAGCCAATTGCGCCACGGAGACAGTCCTGCTCCACCCTCACCACCGTCAAAACATTTATTCAGAGCTATCACCCCAAAGAAAAAAAAGCGCCGCACCACCACCGGGTGGGCTCAAACCTCCAACCTTTCGGTTAATAGCCGATCGCGCTAGCCGATTGCGCCCAGGAGACAGTCCTGCTCCACTCTCACCACCATTAGAACATATCTTTCAAGCTATCAGCCCAAAGAAAAAAAAGCGCCGCACCACCACCGGGTGGGCTCGAACCTCCAACCTTTTGGTTAACGGCCGATCGCGCTAGCCAATTGCGCCACGGAGACAATCGTGCTCCACGCTCAACACCTCCAGAAAATATCTTCAAAGCTATTATCGCAAAGAAAAAAGCAACACACCCCACCCGGGTGGGCTCGAACCTCCAACCTTTCGGTTAACAGCCGATCGCGCTAGCCAATTGCGCCACGGAGACAGTCTCGCTCCACTCTCAACACCATCAGAACATATCTTCAAAGCTACAAGCGCAAAGAAAAAAAAGCGCCGCACCACCACCGGGTGGGCTTGAACCTCCAACCTTTCGGTTAACATCCGATCGCGCTAGCCAATTGCGCCACGGGGACAGTCTTGCTCCACTCTCACCACCATCAGAACATATCTTCAAAGCTATCAGCGCAAAGAAAAAAAAGCGCCGCACCACCACCGGGTTGGCTCGAACCTCCAACTTTTCGGTTAACAGCCGATCGCGCTAGCCAATGGCGCCAGGGAGACAGTCCTGCTCCACTCTCACCACCATCAGAACATATCTTCAAAGCTATCAGCCCAAAGAAAAAAAAGCACCGCACCACCACCGGGTGGGCTCGAACCTCCAACCTTTCGTTTAACAGCCAATCGCGCTAGCCAATTGCGCCACGGAGACAGTCCTGCTCCACTCTCCAACATCAGAACATATCTTCAAAGCTATCAGCACAAAGAAAAAAAAAGCGCCGCACCACTACTCGGTGGGCTCGAAACTCCAACCTTTCGGTTAACAGCCGATCGCGCCAGCCAATTGCGCCATGGAGACAGTCCTGCTCCACTCTCACCACCATCAGAACATATCTTCAAAGATATTACCACAAAGAAAAAATCAACACAACACTCCTTGGAGGGCTCGAACCTCCAACCTTTTGGTTAACAACCGATCGCGCAAGCCAATTGCGCCACGGAGACAGTCCTGCTCCACTCTCACCACCATCAGAACATATCTTCAAAGCTATCAGCCCAAAGAAAAAAAACACCGCACCACCACCGGGTGGGCTCGAACCTCCAACCTTTCGGTTAACAGCCAATCGCGCTAGCCAATTGCGCCACGGAGACAGTCCTGCTCCACACTCACCACCATCAGAACATATCTTCAAAGCAATCAGCACAAAGAAAAAAAAGCGCCGCACCACCTCCGGGTGGGCTCGAAACTCCAACCTTTCGGTTAAAAGCCGATCGCGCTAGCCAATCGCGCCACGGAGACAGTCCTGCTCCACTTTCACCACCATCAGAACATATCTTCAAAGCTATTAGTGCAAAGAAAAAAGCAACACACCATTCCCGGGAGGGCTCAAAACTCCAACCCTTCGGTTTACAGCCGATCGCGCTAGCCCATTGCGCCACGAGGACAGTCTTGCTCCACTCTCACCACCATCAGAACATATCTTCCAAGCTATCAGCACAAAGAAAAAAATTGCGCCGCACCACCACCAGGTGGGCTCGAACCTTCAACCTTTCGGTTAACAGCCGATTGCGCAAGCCAATTGCGCCACTGAGGCAGTCCTGCTCCACTCTCACCACCATCAGAACATATCTTCAAAGCTATCAGCCCAAAGAAAAAAAGCACCGCACCACCACCGGGTGGGCTCGAACCTCCAACCTTTCGGTTAACAGCCAATCGCGCTAGCCAATTGCGCCACGGAGACAGTCCTTCTTCACTCTCACCACCATCAGAACATATCTTCAAAGCTATCAGCACAAAGAAAAAAAAGCGCCACACCATCACCGGGTGGGCTCAAACCTCCAACCTTTCGGTTAACAGCCGATCACGCAAGCCAATTGCGCCACGGAGACAGTCCTGCTCCACCCTCACCACCGTCAAAACATTTATTCAGAGCTATCACCCCAAAGAAAAAAAAGCGCCGCACCACCACCGGGTGGGCTCAAACCTCCAACCTTTCGGTTAATAGCCGATCGCGCTAGCCGATTGCGCCCAGGAGACAGTCCTGCTCCACTCTCACCACCATTAGAACATATCTTTCAAGCTATCAGCCCAAAGAAAAAAAAGCGCCGCACCACCACCGGGTGGGCTCGAACCTCCAACCTTTTGGTTAACGGCCGATCGCGCTAGCCAATTGCGCCACGGAGACAATCGTGCTCCACGCTCAACACCTCCAGAAAATATCTTCAAAGCTATTATCGCAAAGAAAAAAGCAACACACCCCACCCGGGTGGGCTCGAACCTCCAACCTTTCGGTTAACAGCCGATCGCGCTAGCCAATTGCGCCACGGAGACAGTCTCGCTCCACTCTCAACACCATCAGAACATATCTTCAAAGCTACAAGCGCAAAGAAAAAAAAGCGCCGCACCACCACCGGGTGGGCTTGAACCTCCAACCTTTCGGTTAACATCCGATCGCGCTAGCCAATTGCGCCACGGGGACAGTCTTGCTCCACTCTCACCACCATCAGAACATATCTTCAAAGCTATCAGCGCAAAGAAAAAAAAGCGCCGCACCACCACCGGGTTGGCTCGAACCTCCAACTTTTCGGTTAACAGCCGATCGCGCTAGCCAATGGCGCCAGGGAGACAGTCCTGCTCCACTCTCACCACCATCAGAACATATCTTCAAAGCTATCAGCCCAAAGAAAAAAAAGCACCGCACCACCACCGGGTGGGCTCGAACCTCCAACCTTTCGTTTAACAGCCAATCGCGCTAGCCAATTGCGCCACGGAGACAGTCCTGCTCCACTCTCCAACATCAGAACATATCTTCAAAGCTATCAGCACAAAGAAAAAAAAAGCGCCGCACCACTACTCGGTGGGCTCGAAACTCCAACCTTTCGGTTAACAGCCGATCGCGCCAGCCAATTGCGCCATGGAGACAGTCCTGCTCCACTCTCACCACCATCAGAACATATCTTCAAAGATATTACCACAAAGAAAAAATCAACACAACACTCCTTGGAGGGCTCGAACCTCCAACCTTTTGGTTAACAACCGATCGCGCAAGCCAATTGCGCCACGGAGACAGTCCTGCTCCACTCTCACCACCATCAGAACATATCTTCAAAGCTATCAGCCCAAAGAAAAAAAACACCGCACCACCACCGGGTGGGCTCGAACCTCCAACCTTTCGGTTAACAGCCAATCGCGCTAGCCAATTGCGCCACGGAGACAGTCCTGCTCCACACTCACCACCATCAGAACATATCTTCAAAGCAATCAGCACAAAGAAAAAAAAGCGCCGCACCACCTCCGGGTGGGCTCGAAACTCCAACCTTTCGGTTAAAAGCCGATCGCGCTAGCCAATCGCGCCACGGAGACAGTCCTGCTCCACTTTCACCACCATCAGAACATATCTTCAAAGCTATTAGTGCAAAGAAAAAAGCAACACACCATTCCCGGGAGGGCTCAAAACTCCAACCCTTCGGTTTACAGCCGATCGCGCTAGCCCATTGCGCCACGAGGACAGTCTTGCTCCACTCTCACCACCATCAGAACATATCTTCCAAGCTATCAGCACAAAGAAAAAAATTGCGCCGCACCACCACCAGGTGGGCTCGAACCTTCAACCTTTCGGTTAACAGCCGATTGCGCAAGCCAATTGCGCCACTGAGGCAGTCCTGCTCCACTCTCACCACCATCAGAACATATCTTCAAAGCTATCAGCCCAAAGAAAAAAAGCACCGCACCACCACCGGGTGGGCTCGAACCTCCAACCTTTCGGTTAACAGCCAATCGCGCTAGCCAATTGCGCCACGGAGACAGTCCTTCTTCACTCTCACCACCATCAGAACATATCTTCAAAGCTATCAGCACAAAGAAAAAAAAGCGCCACACCATCACCGGGTGGGCTCAAACCTCCAACCTTTCGGTTAACAGCCGATCACGCAAGCCAATTGCGCCACGGAGACAGTCCTGCTCCACCCTCACCACCGTCAAAACATTTATTCAGAGCTATCACCCCAAAGAAAAAAAAGCGCCGCACCACCACCGGGTGGGCTCAAACCTCCAACCTTTCGGTTAATAGCCGATCGCGCTAGCCGATTGCGCCCAGGAGACAGTCCTGCTCCACTCTCACCACCATTAGAACATATCTTTCAAGCTATCAGCCCAAAGAAAAAAAAGCGCCGCACCACCACCGGGTGGGCTCGAACCTCCAACCTTTTGGTTAACGGCCGATCGCGCTAGCCAATTGCGCCACGGAGACAATCGTGCTCCACGCTCAACACCTCCAGAAAATATCTTCAAAGCTATTATCGCAAAGAAAAAAGCAACACACCCCACCCGGGTGGGCTCGAACCTCCAACCTTTCGGTTAACAGCCGATCGCGCTAGCCAATTGCGCCACGGAGACAGTCTCGCTCCACTCTCAACACCATCAGAACATATCTTCAAAGCTACAAGCGCAAAGAAAAAAAAGCGCCGCACCACCACCGGGTGGGCTTGAACCTCCAACCTTTCGGTTAACATCCGATCGCGCTAGCCAATTGCGCCACGGGGACAGTCTTGCTCCACTCTCACCACCATCAGAACATATCTTCAAAGCTATCAGCGCAAAGAAAAAAAAGCGCCGCACCACCACCGGGTTGGCTCGAACCTCCAACTTTTCGGTTAACAGCCGATCGCGCTAGCCAATGGCGCCAGGGAGACAGTCCTGCTCCACTCTCACCACCATCAGAACATATCTTCAAAGCTATCAGCCCAAAGAAAAAAAAGCACCGCACCACCACCGGGTGGGCTCGAACCTCCAACCTTTCGTTTAACAGCCAATCGCGCTAGCCAATTGCGCCACGGAGACAGTCCTGCTCCACTCTCCAACATCAGAACATATCTTCAAAGCTATCAGCACAAAGAAAAAAAAAGCGCCGCACCACTACTCGGTGGGCTCGAAACTCCAACCTTTCGGTTAACAGCCGATCGCGCTAGCCAATTGCGCCATGGAGACAGTCCTGCTCCACTCTCACCACCATCAGAACATATCTTCAAAGATATTACCACAAAGAAAAAATCAACACAACACTCCTTGGAGGGCTCGAACCTCCAACCTTTTGGTTAACAACCGATCGCGCAAGCCAATTGCGCCACGGAGACAGTCCTGCTCCACTCTCACCACCATCAGAACATATCTTCAAAGCTATCAGCCCAAAGAAAAAAAACACCGCACCACCACCGGGTGGGCTCGAACCTCCAACCTTTCGGTTAACAGCCAATCGCGCTAGCCAATTGCGCCACGGAGACAGTCCTGCTCCACACTCACCACCATCAGAACATATCTTCAAAGCAATCAGCACAAAGAAAAAAAAGCGCCGCACCACCTCCGGGTGGGCTCGAAACTCCAACCTTTCGGTTAAAAGCCGATCGCGCTAGCCAATCGCGCCACGGAGACAGTCCTGCTCCACTTTCACCACCATCAGAACATATCTTCAAAGCTATTAGTGCAAAGAAAAAAGCAACACACCATTCCCGGGAGGGCTCAAAACTCCAACCCTTCGGTTTACAGCCGATCGCGCTAGCCCATTGCGCCACGAGGACAGTCTTGCTCCACTCTCACCACCATCAGAACATATCTTCCAAGCTATCAGCACAAAGAAAAAAATTGCGCCGCACCACCACCAGGTGGGCTCGAACCTTCAACCTTTCGGTTAACAGCCGATTGCGCAAGCCAATTGCGCCACTGAGGCAGTCCTGCTCCACTCTCACCACCATCAGAACATATCTTCAAAGCTATCAGCCCAAAGAAAAAAAGCACCGCACCACCACCGGGTGGGCTCGAACCTCCAACCTTTCGGTTAACAGCCAATCGCGCTAGCCAATTGCGCCACGGAGACAGTCCTGCTTCACTCTCACCACCATCAGAACATATCTTCAAAGCTATCAGCCCAAAGAAAAAAAAGAACCGCACCACCACCGGGTGGGCTCGAACCTCCAACCTTTCGGTTAACAGCCGATCGCGCTAGCCAATGGCGCCACGGAGACAGTCCTGCTCCACTCTCACCACCGTCAAAACATTTATTCAGAGCTATCACCCCAAAGAAAAAAAGCGCCGCACCACCACCGGGTGGGCTCAAACCTCCAACCTTTCGGTTAACAGCCGATCGCGCTAGCCAATTGCGCCATGGAGACAGTCCTGCTCCACTTTCACCACCATGAGAACATATCTTCAAAGCTATTACCACAAAAAAAAGCAACACACCACTCCTGGGAGGCCTCGAAACTCCAACCTTTCGGTTAAGAGCCGATCGCGCTAGCCCATTGCGCCATGGAGACAGTCCTGCTCCACTTTCACCACCATCAGAACATATCTTCAAAGCTATTACCACAAAAAAGCAACACACCACTCCTGGGAGGGCTCGAAACTCCAACCTTTCGGTTAACAGCCGATCGCGCTAGCCCATTGCGCCACGGAGACAGTCCTGCTCCACTCTCACCACCATTACAACATATCTTTCAAGCTATCAGCCCAAAGAAAAAAAAAAGCGCCGCACCACCACCGGGTGGGCTCGAACCTCCAACCTTTTGGTTAACGGCAGATCGCGCTACCCAATGGCGCCACGGGGACAGTCTTGCTCCACTCTCACCACCCTCAGAACATATCTTCAAAGCTATCAGCGCAAAGAAAAAAAAGCGCCGCACCACCACCGGGTTGGCTCGAACCTCCAACTTTTCGGTTAACAGCCGATCGCGCTAGCCAATGGCGCCAGGGAGACAGTCCTGCTCCACTCTCACCACCATCAGAACATATCTTCAAAGCTATCAGCCCAAATAAAAAAAAAGCACCGCACCACCACCGGGTGGGCTCGAACCTCCAACCTTTCGTTTAACAGCCAATCGCGCTAGCCAATTGCGCCACAGAGACAGTCCTGCTCCACTTTCACCACCATCAGAACATATCTTCAAAGCTATTAGTGCAAAGAAAAAAGCAGCACACCATTCCCGGGAGGGCTCAGAACTCCAACCCTTCGGTTTACAGCCGATCGCGCTAGCCCATTGCGCCACGAGGACAGTCTTGCTCCACTCTCACCACCATCAGAACATATCTTCAAAGCTATCAGCACAAAGAAAAAAAATGCGCCGAACCACCACCAGGTGGGCTCGAACCTTTCGGTTAGCAGCCGATTGCGCAAGCCAATTGCGCCACGGAGGCAGTCCTGCTCCACTCTCACCACCATCAGAACATATCTTCAAAGCTATCAGCCCAAAGAAAAAAAGCACCGCACCACCACCGGGTGGGCTCGAACCTCCAACCTTTCGCTTAACAGCCAATCGCGCTAGCCAATTGCGCCACGGAGACAGTCCTTCTTCACTCTCACCACCATCAGAACATATCTTCAAAGCTATCAGCACAAAGAAAAAAAAGCGCCACACCATCACCGGGTGGGCTCAAACCTCCAACCTTTCGGTTAACAGCCGATCACGCAAGCCAATTGCGCCACGGAGACAGTCCTGCTCCACCCTCACCACCGTCAAAACATTTATTCAGAGCTATCACCCCAAAGAAAAAAAAGCGCCGCACCACCACCGGGTGGGCTCAAACCTCCAACCTTTCGGTTAATAGCCGATCGCGCTAGCCGATTGCGCCCAGGAGACAGTCCTGCTCCACTCTCACCACCATTAGAACATATCTTTCAAGCTATCAGCCCAAAGAAAAAAAAGCGCCGCACCACCACCGGGTGGGCTCGAACCTCCAACCTTTTGGTTAACGGCCGATCGCGCTAGCCAATTGCGCCACGGAGACAATCGTGCTCCACGCTCAACACCTCCAGAAAATATCTTCAAAGCTATTATCGCAAAGAAAAAAGCAACACACCCCACCCGGGTGGGCTCGAACCTCCAACCTTTCGGTTAACAGCCGATCGCGCTAGCCAATTGCGCCACGGAGACAGTCTCGCTCCACTCTCAACACCATCAGAACATATCTTCAAAGCTATCAGCGCAAAGAAAAAAAAGCGCCGCACCACCACCGGGTTGGCTCGAACCTCCAACTTTTCGGTTAACAGCCGATCGCGCTAGCCAATGGCGCCAGGGAGACAGTCCTGCTCCACTCTCACCACCATCAGAACATATCTTCAAAGCTATCAGCCCAAAGAAAAAAAAGCACCGCACCACCACCGGGTGGGCTCGAACCTCCAACCTTTCGTTTAACAGCCAATCGCGCTAGCCAATTGCGCCACGGAGACAGTCCTGCTCCACTCTCCAACATCAGAACATATCTTCAAAGCTATCAGCACAAAGAAAAAAAAAGCGCCGCACCACTACTCGGTGGGCTCGAAACTCCAACCTTTCGGTTAACAGCCGATCGCGCTAGCCAATTGCGCCATGGAGACAGTCCTGCTCCACTCTCACCACCATCAGAACATATCTTCAAAGATATTACCACAAAGAAAAAATCAACACAACACTCCTTGGAGGGCTCGAACCTCCAACCTTTTGGTTAACAACCGATCGCGCAAGCCAATTGCGCCACGGAGACAGTCCTGCTCCACTCTCACCACCATCAGAACATATCTTCAAAGCTATCAGCCCAAAGAATAAAAACACCGCACCACCACCGGGTGGGCTCGAACCTCCAACCTTTCGGTTAACAGCCAATCGCGCTAGCCAATTGCGCCACGGAGACAGTCCTGCTCCACACTCACCACCATCAGAACATATCTTCAAAGCAATCAGCACAAAGAAAAAAAAGCGCCGCACCACCTCCGGGTGGGCTCGAAACTCCAACCTTTCGGTTAAAAGCCGATCGCGCTAGCCAATCGCGCCACGGAGACAGTCCTGCTCCACTTTCACCACCATCAGAACATATCTTCAAAGCTATTACTGCAAAGAAAAAAGCAACACACCATTCCCGGGAGGGCTCAAAACTCCAACCCTTCGGTTTACAGCCGATCGCACTAGCCCATTGCGCCACGAGGACAGTCTTGCTCCACTCTCACCACCATCAGAACATATCTTCCAAGCTATCAGCACAAAGAAAAAAATTGCGCCGCACCACCACCAGGTGGGCTCGAACCTTCAACCTTTCGGTTAACAGCCGATTGCGCAAGCCAATTGCGCCACTGAGGCAGTCCTGCTCCACTCTCACCACCATCAGAACATATCTTCAAAGCTATCAGCCCAAAGAAAAAAAGCACCGCACCACCACCGGGTGGGCTCGAACCTCCAACCTTTCGGTTAACAGCCAATCGCGCTAGCCAATTGCGCCACGGAGACAGTCCTTCTTCACTCTCACCACCATCAGAACATATCTTCAAAGCTATCAGCACAAAGAAAAAAAAGCGCCACACCATCACCGGGTGGGCTCAAACCTCCAACCTTTCGGTTAACAGCCGATCACGCAAGCCAATTGCGCCACGGAGACAGTCCTGCTCCACCCTCACCACCGTCAAAACATTTATTCAGAGCTATCACCCCAAAGAAAAAAAAGCGCCGCACCACCACCGGGTGGGCTCAAACCTCCAACCTTTCGGTTAATAGCCGATCGCGCTAGCCGATTGCGCCCAGGAGACAGTCCTGCTCCACTCTCACCACCATTAGAACATATCTTTCAAGCTATCAGCCCAAAGAAAAAAAAGCGCCGCACCACCACCGGGTGGGCTCGAACCTCCAACCTTTTGGTTAACGGCCGATCGCGCTAGCCAATTGCGCCACGGAGACAATCGTGCTCCACGCTCAACACCTCCAGAAAATATCTTCAAAGCTATTATCGCAAAGAAAAAAGCAACACACCCCACCCGGGTGGGCTCGAACCTCCAACCTTTCGGTTAACAGCCGATCGCGCTAGCCAATTGCGCCACGGAGACAGTCTCGCTCCACTCTCAACACCATCAGAACATATCTTCAAAGCTACAAGCGCAAAGAAAAAAAAGCGCCGCACCACCACCGGGTGGGCTTGAACCTCCAACCTTTCGGTTAACATCCGATCGCGCTAGCCAATTGCGCCACGGGGACAGTCTTGCTCCACTCTCACCACCATCAGAACATATCTTCAAAGCTATCAGCGCAAAGAAAAAAAAGCGCCGCACCACCACCGGGTTGGCTCGAACCTCCAACTTTTCGGTTAACAGCCGATCGCGCTAGCCAATGGCGCCAGGGAGACAGTCCTGCTCCACTCTCACCACCATCAGAACATATCTTCAAAGCTATCAGCCCAAAGAAAAAAAAGCACCGCACCACCACCGGGTGGGCTCGAACCTCCAACCTTTCGTTTAACAGCCAATCGCGCTAGCCAATTGCGCCACGGAGACAGTCCTGCTCCACTCTCCAACATCAGAACATATCTTCAAAGCTATCAGCACAAAGAAAAAAAAAGCGCCGCACCACTACTCGGTGGGCTCGAAACTCCAACCTTTCGGTTAACAGCCGATCGCGCTAGCCAATTGCGCCATGGAGACAGTCCTGCTCCACTCTCACCACCATCAGAACATATCTTCAAAGATATTACCACAAAGAAAAAATCAACACAACACTCCTTGGAGGGCTCGAACCTCCAACCTTTTGGTTAACAACCGATCGCGCAAGCCAATTGCGCCACGGAGACAGTCCTGCTCCACTCTCACCACCATCAGAACATATCTTCAAAGCTATCAGCCCAAAGAAAAAAAACACCGCACCACCACCGGGTGGGCTCGAACCTCCAACCTTTCGGTTAACAGCCAATCGCGCTAGCCAATTGCGCCACGGAGACAGTCCTGCTCCACACTCACCACCATCAGAACATATCTTCAAAGCAATCAGCACAAAGAAAAAAAAGCGCCGCACCACCTCCGGGTGGGCTCGAAACTCCAACCTTTCGGTTAAAAGCCGATCGCGCTAGCCAATCGCGCCACGGAGACAGTCCTGCTCCACTTTCACCACCATCAGAACATATCTTCAAAGCTATTAGTGCAAAGAAAAAAGCAACACACCATTCCCGGGAGGGCTCAAAACTCCAACCCTTCGGTTTACAGCCGATCGCGCTAGCCCATTGCGCCACGAGGACAGTCTTGCTCCACTCTCACCACCATCAGAACATATCTTCCAAGCTATCAGCACAAAGAAAAAAATTGCGCCGCACCACCACCAGGTGGGCTCGAACCTTCAACCTTTCGGTTAACAGCCGATTGCGCAAGCCAATTGCGCCACTGAGGCAGTCCTGCTCCACTCTCACCACCATCAGAACATATCTTCAAAGCTATCAGCCCAAAGAAAAAAAGCACCGCACCACCACCGGGTGGGCTCGAACCTCCAACCTTTCGGTTAACAGCCAATCGCGCTAGCCAATTGCGCCACGGAGACAGTCCTGCTTCACTCTCACCACCATCAGAACATATCTTCAAAGCTATCAGCCCAAAGAAAAAAAAGAACCGCACCACCACCGGGTGGGCTCGAACCTCCAACCTTTCGGTTAACAGCCGATCGCGCTAGCCAATGGCGCCACGGAGACAGTCCTGCTCCACTCTCACCACCGTCAAAACATTTATTCAGAGCTATCACCCCAAAGAAAAAAAGCGCCGCACCACCACCGGGTGGGCTCAAACCTCCAACCTTTCGGTTAACAGCCGATCGCGCTAGCCAATTGCGCCATGGAGACAGTCCTGCTCCACTTTCACCACCATGAGAACATATCTTCAAAGCTATTACCACAAAAAAAAGCAACACACCACTCCTGGGAGGGCTCGAAACTCCAACCTTTCGGTTAAGAGCCGATCGCGCTAGCCCATTGCGCCATGGAGACAGTCCTGCTCCACTTTCACCACCATCAGAACATATCTTCAAAGCTATTACCACAAAAAAAGCAACACACCACTCCTGGGAGGGCTCGAAACTCCAACCTTTCGGTTAACAGCCGATCGCGCTAGCCCATTGCGCCACGGAGACAGTCCTGCTCCACTCTCACCACCATTACAACATATCTTTCAAGCTATCAGCCCAAAGAAAAAAAAAGCGCCGCACCACCACCGGGTGGGCTCGAACCTCCAACCTTTTGGTTAACGGCAGATCGCGCTACCCAATGGCGCCACGGGGACAGTCTTGCTCCACTCTCACCACCCTCAGAACATATCTTCAAAGCTATCAGCGCAAAGAAAAAAAAGCGCCGCACCACCACCGGGTTGGCTCGAACCTCCAATTTTTCGGTTAACAGCCGATCGCGCTAGCCAATGGCGCCAGGGAGACAGTCCTGCTCCACTCTCACCACCATCAGAACATATCTTCAAAGCTATCAGCCCAAAGAAAAAAAAAGCACCGCACCACCACCGGGTGGGCTCGAACCTCCAACCTTTCGTTTAACAGCCAATCGCGCTAGCCAATTGCGCCACGGAGACAGTCCTGCTCCACTCTCCAACATCAGAACATATCTTCAAAGCTATCAGCACAAAGAAAAAAAAAGCGCCGCACCACTACTCGGTGGGCTCGAAACTCCAACCTTTCGGTTAACAGCCGATCGCGCTAGCCAATTGCGCCATGGAGACAGTCCTGCTCCACTCTCACCACCATCAGAACATATCTTCAAAGCTATTACCACAAAGAAAAAAGCAACACAACACTCCTGGGAGGGCTCGAACCTCCAACCTTTTGGTTAACAACCGATCGCGCAAGCCAATTGCGCCACGGAGACAGTCCTGCTCCACTCTCACCACCATCAGAACATATCTTCAAAGCTATCAGCCCAAAGAAAAAAAGCACCGCACCACCACCGGGTGGGCTCGAACCTCCAACCTTTCGGTTAACAGCCAATCGCGCTAGCCAATTGCGCCACGGAGACAGTCTTGCTCCACTCTCACCACCATCAGAACATATCTTCAAAGCTATCAGCGCAAACAAAAAAAGTGCCGCACCACCACCGGGTGGGCTCGAACCTCCAACCTTTCGGTTAACAGCCGATCGCGCTAGCCAATTGCGCCACGGAGACAATCGTGCTCCACACTCACCACCATCAGAAATTATCTTCAAAGCTATCATCGCAAAGAAAAAAGCAACACACCCCACCCGGGAGGGCTCGAACCTCCAACTTTTTAGTTAACAGCCGATCGCGCTAGCCAATGGCGCCACGGGGACAGTCTTGCTCCACTCTCACCACCCTCAGAACATATCTTCAAAGCTATCAGCGCAAAGAAAAAAAAGCGCCGCACCACCACCGGGTTGGCTCGAACCTCCAACTTTTCGGTTAACAGCCGATCGCGCTAGCCAATGGCGCCAGGGAGACAGTCCTGCTCCACTCTCACCACCATCAGAACATATCTTCAAAGCTATCAGCCCAAAGAAAAAAAAAGCACCGCACCACCACCGGGTGGGCTCGAACCTCCAACCTTTCGTTTAACAGCCAATCGCGCTAGCCAATTGCGCCACGGAGACAGTCCTGCTCCACTCTCCAACATCAGAACATATCTTCAAAGCTATCAGCACAAAGAAAAAAAAAGCGCCGCACCACTACTCGGTGGGCTCGAAACTCCAACCTTTCGGTTAACAGCCGATCGCGCTAGCCAATTGCGCCATGGAGACAGTCCTGCTCCACTCTCACCACCATCAGAACATATCTTCAAACCTATCAGCCCAAAGAAAAAAAAGCGCCGCACCACCACCGGGTGGGCTCGAACCTCCAACCTTTCGGTTAACAGCCAATCGCGCTAGCCAATTGCGCCACGGAGACAGTCCTGCTCCACACTCACCACCATCAGAACATATCTTCAAAGCAATCAGCACAAAGAAAAAAAAAGCGCCGCACCACCTCCGGGTGGGCTCGAAACTCCAACCTTTCGGTTAAAAGCCGATCGCGCTAGCCAATCGCGCCACGGAGACAGTCCTGCTCCACTTTCACCACCATCAGAACATATCTTCAAAGCTATTAGTGCAAAGAAAAAAGCAACACACCATTCCCGGGAGGGCTCAAAACTCCAACCCTTCGGTTTACAGCCGATCGCGCTAGCCCATTGCGCCACGAGGACAGTCTTGCTCCACTCTCACCACCATCAGAACATATCATCCAAGCTATCAGCACAAAGAAAAAAATTGCGCCGCACCACCACCAGGTGGGCTCGAACCTTCAACCTTTCGGTTAACAGCCGATTGCGCAAGCCAATTGCGCCACGGAGGCAGTCCTGCTCCACTCTCACCACCATCAGAACATATCTTCAAAGCTATCAGCCCAAAGAAAAAAAGCACCGCACCACCACTGGGTGGGCTCGAACCTCCAACCTTTCGGTTAACAGCCAATCGCGCTAGCCAATTGCGCCACGGAGACAGTCCTGCTTCACTCTCACCACCATCAGAACATATCTTCAAAGCTATCAGCCCAAAGAAAAAAAAGAACCGCACCACCACCGGGTGGGCTCGAACCTCCAACCTTTCGGTTAACAGCCGATCGCGCTAGCCAATGGCGCCACGGAGACAGTCCTGCTCCACTCTCACCACCGTCAAAACATTTATTCAGAGCTATCACCCCAAAGAAAAAAAGCGCCGCACCACCACCTGGTGGGCTCAAACCTCCAACCTTTCGGTTAACAGCCGATCGCGCTAGCCAATTGCGCCATGGAGACAGTCCTGCTCCACTTTCACCACCATGAGAACATATCTTCAAAGCTATTACCACAAAAAAAAGCAACACACCACTCCTGGGAGGGCTCGAAACTCCAACCTTTCGGTTAACAGCCGATCGCGCTAGCCCATTGCGCCATGGAGACAGTCCTGCTCCACTTTCACCACCATCAGAACATATCTTCAAAGCTATTACCACAAAAAAAGCAACACACCGCTCCTGGGAGGGCTCGAAACTCCAATCTTTCGGTTAACAGCCGATCGCGCTAGCCCATTGCGCCACGGAGACAGTCCTGCTCCACTCTCACCACCATTACAACATATCTTTCAAGCTATCAGCCCAAAGAAAAAAAAAATGCGCCGCACCACCACCGGGTGGGCTCGAACTTCCAACCTTTTGGTTAACGGCCGATCGCGCTAGCCAATTGCGCCACGGAGACAATCGTGCTCCACACTCACCACCATCAGAAATTATCTTCAAAGCTATCATCGCAAAGAAAAAAGCAACACACCCCACCCGGGAGGGCTCGAACCTCCAACTTTTTGGTTAACAGCCGATCGCGCTAGCCAATGGCGCCACGGGGACAGTCCTGCTCCACTCTCACCACCGTCAGAACATTTCTTCAAAGCTATCAGCCTAAAGAAAAAAAAGCGCCACACCACCACCGGGTGGGCTCGAACCTCCAACCTTTTGGTTAACAGCCGATCGCGCTAGCCAATTGCGCCACAGAGACAGTCGTGCTTCACTCTCACCACCGTCAGACCATTTCTTCAGAGCTATCGCCCCAAAGAAAAAAAAAGCGCCGCACCACCACCGGGTGGGCTCGAACCTCCAACCTTTCGGTTAACAGTTGATCGCGCTAGCCAATTGCGCCACGGAGACAGTCCTGCTCCACTCTCACCACCGTCAGAACATTTCTTCAGAGCTATCAGCCCAAAGAAGAAAAAGCGCCGCACCACCACCGGGTGGGCTCGAAACTCCAACCTTTCGGTTATCAGCCGATCGCGCTAGCCAATTGCGCCATGGAGACAGTCCTGCTCCACTCTCACCACCATCAGAACATATCTTCAAAGCTATTAGCGCAAAGAAAAAAAGCGCCGCGCCACCAGCGGGTGGCCTCGAACCTCAACCTTTCGGTTAACAGCCGATCGCGCTAACCCATTGCGCCACGGGGACAGTCTTGCTCCACTCTCACCACCATCAGAACATATCTTCAAAGCTATCAGCGCAAACAAAAAAAAGCGCCGCACCACCACCGGGTGGGCTCGAACCTCCAACCTTTCGGTTAACAGCCGATCGCGCTAGCCAATTGCGCCACGGAGACAGTCTTGCTCCACTCTCAACACCATCAGAACATATCTTCAAACCTACAAGCGCAAAGAAAAAAAAGCGCCGCACCACCACCGGGTGGGCTCGAACCTCCAACCTTTCGGTTAACAGCCGATCGCGCTAGCCAATTGCGCCATGGAGACAGTCCTGCTCCACTCTCACCACCATCAGAACATATCTTCACAGCTATTACCACAAAGAAAAAAGCAACACACCACTCCTGGGAGGGCTCGAACCTCCAATCTTTTGGTTAACAGCCGATCGCGCAAGCCAATTGCGCCACGGAGACCGTCCTGCTCCACTCTCACCACCATCAGAACATATCTTCAAAGCTATCAGCGCAAAGAAAAAAAAGCGCCGCACCACCACCGGGTGGGCTCGAACCTCCAACCTTTCGGTTAACAGCCGATCGCGCTAGCCAATGGCGCCAGGGAGACAGTCCTGCTCCACTCTCACCACCATCAGAACATATCTTCAAAGCTATCAGCCCAAAGAAAAAAAAGCACCGCACCACCACCGGGTGGGCTCGAACCTCCAACCTTTCGTTTACCAGCCAATCGCGCTAGCCAATTGCGCCACGGAGACAGTCCTGCTCCACTCTCCACCATCAGAACATATCTTCAAAGCTATCAGCACAAAGAAAAAAAAGCGCCGCACCACTACTGGGTCGGCTCGAAACTCCAACCTTTCGGTTAACAGCCGATCGCGCTAGCCAATTGCGCCATGGAGACAGTCCTGCTTCACTCTCACCACCATCAGAACATATCTTCAAAGCTATTACCACAAAGAAAAAAGCAACACACCACTCCTGGGAGGGCTCGAACCTCCAATCTTTTGGTTAACAGCTGATCGCGCAAGCCAATTGCGCCACGGAGACCGTCCTGCTCCACTCTCACCACCATCAGAACATATCTTCAAAGCTATCAGCCCAAAGAAAAAAAAGCACCGCACCACCACCGGGTGGGCTCGAACCTCCAACCTTTCGGTTAACAGCCAATCGCGCTAGCCAATTGCGCCACGGAGACAGTCCTGCTCCACTCTCACCACCATCAGAACATATATTCAAAGCTATCAGCACAAAGAAAAAAAAGCGCCGCACCACCACCGGGTGGGCTCGAAACTCCAACCTTTCGGTTAACAGCCGATCGCGCTAGCCAATTGCGCTATGGAGACAGTCCTGCTCTACTCTCACCACCATCAGAACATAATTCAAAGCTATTACCACAAAGAAAAAAGCAACACACCACTCCTGGGAGGGCTCGACACTCCAACCTTTCGGTTAACAGCCGATCGCGCTAGCTCATTGCGCCACGGAGATAGCCTTGCTCCACTCTCAACACCATCAGATCATATCTTCAAAGCTATTAGCGCAAAGAAAAAAAGCGCCGCACCACCACCGGGTGGGCTCGAACCTCCAACCTTTCGGTTAAAAGCCGATCGCGCTAGCCAATCGCGCCACGAAGACAGTCTTGCTCCACTCTCACCACCATCAGAACATATCTTCAAAGCTATCAGCGCAAAGAAAAAAAAGCGCCGCACCACCACCGGGTGGGCTCGAACCTCCAACGTTTCGGTTAACAGCCGATCGCGCTAGCCAATGGCGCCAGGGAGACAGTCCTGCTCCACTCTCACCACCATCAGAACATATCTTCAAAGCTATCAGCCCAAAGAAAAAAAAGCACCGCACCACCACCGGGTGGGCTCGAACCTCCAACCTTTCGTTTACCAGCCAATCGCGCTAGCCAATTGCGCCACGGAGACAGTCCTGCTCCACTCTCCACCATCAGAACATATCTTCAAAGCTATCAGCACAAAGAAAAAAAAGCGCCGCACCACTACTGGGTGGGCTCGAAACTCCAACCTTTCGGTTAACAGCCGATCGCGCTAGCCAATTGCGCCATGGAGACAGTCCTGCTCCACTCTCACCACAATCAGAACATATCTTCAAAGCTATTACCACAAAGAAAAAAGCAACACACCACTCCTGGGAGGGCTCGAACCTCCAATCTTTTGGTTAACAGCCGATCGCGCAAGCCAATTGCGCCACGGAGACCGTCCTGCTACACTCTCACCACCATCAGAACATATCTTCAAAGCTATCAGCCCAAAGAAAAAAAAGCACCGCACCACCACCGGGTGGGCTCGAACCTCCAACCTTTCGGTTAACAGCCAATCGCGCTAGCCAATTGCGCCACGGAGACAGTCCTGCTCCACTCTCACCACCATCAGAACATATCTTCAAAGCTATCAGCACAAAGAAAAAAAAGCGCCGCACCACCACCGGGTGGGCTCGAAACTCCAACCTTTCGGTTAACAGCCGATCGCGCTAGCCAATTGCGCTATGGAGACAGTCCTGCTCTACTCTCACCACCATCAGAACATAATTCAAAGCTATTACCACAAAGAAAAAAGCAACACACCACTCCTGGGAGGGCTCGACACTCCAACCTTTCGGTTAACAGCCGATCGCGCTCGCCCATTGCGCCACGGAGATAGCCTTGCTCCACTCTCAACACCATCAGATCATATCTTCAAAGCTATTAGCGCAAAGAAAAAAAGCGCCGCACCACCACCGGGTGGGCTCGAACCTCCAACCTTTCGGTTAAAAGCCGATCGCGCTAGCCAATCGCGCCACGGAGACAGTCCTGCTCCACTTTCACCACCATCAGAACATATCTTCAAAGCTATTAGTGCAAAGAAAAAAGCAACAAACCATTCCCGGGAGGGCTCAAAACTCCAACCCTTCGGTTTACAGCCGATCGCGCTAGCCCATTGCGCCACGGAGACAGTCCTGCTTCACTCTCACCACCATCAGAACATATCTTCAAAGCTATCAGCACAAAGAAAAAAAAGCGCCACACCATCACCGGGTGGGCTCGAACCTCCAACCTTTCGGTTAACAGCCGATCGCGCAAGCAAATTGCGCCACGGAGACAGTCCTGCTCCACTCTCACCACCGTCAAAACATTTATTCAGAGCTATCACCCCAAAGAAAAAAAAGCGCCGCACCACCACCGGGTGGGCTCAAACCTCCAACCTTTAGTTAACAGCCGATCGCGCTAGCCAATGGCGCCAGGGAGACAGTCCTGCTCCACTCTCACCACCATCAGAACATATCTTCAAAGCTATCAGCCCAAAGAATAGAAAGCGCCGCAACACCACCGGGTGGGCCCGAACCACCAACCTTTTAGTTAACGGCCGATCGCGCTAGCCAATTGCGCCACGGAGACAATCGTGCTGCACGCTCACCACCATCAGAACATATCTTCAAAGCTATCAGCGCAAAGAAAAAAGCAACACACCCCACCCGGGAGAGCTCGAACCTCCAACTTTTCGCTTAACAGCCGATCGCGCTAACCAATGGCGCCACGGGGACAGTCCTGCTCCACTCTCACCACCGTCAGAACATTTCTTCAGAGCTATCAGCCCAAAGAAAAAAAGCGCCGCACCACCACCGGGTGGGCTCGAACCTCCAACCTTTCGGTTAACAGCCGATCGCGCTAGCCCATTGCGCCACAGAGACAGTCGTGCTCCACTCTCACCACCGTCAGACCATTTCTTCAGAGCTATCGCCCCAAAAAAAAAAAAGCACCGCACCACCACCGGGTGGGCTCGAACCTCCAACCTTTCGGTTAACAGCCGAATGCGCTAGCCAATTGCGCCACGGAGACAGTCCTGCTCCACTCTCACCGCCGTCAGAACATTTCTTCAGAGCTATCACCTCAAAGAAAAAAAAGCGCCGCACCACCACCGGGTGGGCTCGAAACTCTAACATTTCGGTTAACAGCCGATCGCGCTAGCCAATCGCGCCATGGAGACAGTCCTGCTCCACTCTCACCACCATCAGAACATATCTTCAAAGCTATTACCACAAAGAAAAAAGCAACACACCACTCCCGGGAGGCCTCGAAACTCCAACCTTTCGGTAAACAGCCGATCGCGCTAGCACAATGCGCCACGGAGACAGTCTTGCTCCACTCTCAACACCGTCAGAACATATATTCAAAGCTATCAGCGCAAAGAAGAAAAAGCGCCCCACCACCACCGGGTGGGCTCGAACCTCCAACCTTTCGGTTAACAGCCGATCGCGCTAGCCAATTGCGCCACGGAGACAGTCCTTCTCCACTCTCACCACCACCAGAACATATCTTCAAAGCTATCAGTGCAAAGAAAAAAATGCGCCGCACCACCACCGGGTGGGCTCGAACCTCCAGCCTTTCGGTTAATGGCCGATCGCGCAAGCCAATTGTGCCACGGAGACAGTCATGCTCCACTCTCACCACCATCAGAACATATCTTCAAAGCTATCAGCCCCAAAAAAAAGCACCGCACCACCACCGGGTGGGCTGGAACCTCCAACCTTTCGGTTAACAGCCAATCGCGTTAGCCAAGTGCGCCACATAGACAGCCTTGCTCCACTCTAAACACCATCAGAACATATCTTCAAAGCTATTAGCGCAAAGAAAAAAAGCGCCGCACCACCACCGGGTGGGCTCGAACCTCCAACCTTTCGGTTAACAGGTAATCGCGCTAGCCAATTCCGCCACGGAGACAGTCCTGCTCCACTCTCACATCCATCAGAACATATCTTCAAAGCTATTAGTGCAAAGAAAAAAGCAGCACACCACTCCCGGGAGGACTCGAAACTCCAACCTTTCGGTTAACAGCCGATCGCGCTAGCCCATTGTGCCACGGGGACTGTCTTGCTCCACTCTCACTACCATCAGTACATATCTTCAAAGCTATCAGCACAAAGAAAATAAACGCCGCACCACCACCGGGTGGGCTCGAACCTCCAACCTTTCGGTTAACAGCCGATCGCGCAAGCTAATTGCGCCACGGAGACAGTCCTGCTCCACTCTCACCACCATCAGAACATATCTTCAAAGCTATCGGCGCAAAGAAAAAAAGCACCGCACCACCACCGGGTGGGCTCGAACCTCCAACCTTTCGGTTAACAGGTAATCGCGCTAGCCAATTGCGCCACGGAGACAGTCCTGCTCCACTCTCACCACCATAAGAACATATCTTCAAAGCTATCAGCACAAAGAGAAAAAAGCGCCGCACCACCACCAGGTGGGCTCGAAACTCCAACATTTCGGTTAACAGCCGATCGCGCTAGCCAATTGCGCCATGGAGACAGTCCTGCTCCACTCTCACCACCATCAGAACATATCTTCAAAGCTATTACCACAAAGAAAAAAGCAACACACCACTTCTGGGAGGGCTCGAAACTCCAACCTTTCGGTTAACAGCGGATCGCGCTAGCCCATTGCGCCACGGAGACAGCCTTGCTCCACTCTCAACACCATCAGAACATATCTTCAAAGCTATTAGCGCAAAGAAAAAAAGCGCCGCACCACCACCGGGTGGGCTCGAACCTCCAACCTTTCGGTTAACAGCCGATCGCGCTAGCCAATTGCGCCACGGAGACAGTCCTGCTCCACTCTCACCACCATCAGAACATATTTTCAAAGCTATTAGTGCAAAGAAAAAAGCAGCACACCACTCCCGGGAGGGCTCGAAACTCCAACCTTTCGGTTAACAGCCGATCGCGCTAGTCCATTGCACCACGGAGACAGTCGTGCTCCACTCTCACCAGCATCAGAACATATCTTCAAAGCTATCAGCCCAAAGAAAAAAAAGCGCCGCACCACACCCCGGGTGGGCTCGAACCTCCAACCTCTCGGTTAACAGCCGATCGCACTAGCCCATTGCGCCATGGAGACAGTCCTGCTCCACTTTCACCACCATCAGAACATATCTTCAAAGCTATTACCACAAAAAAAGCAACACACCACTCCTGGGAGGGCTCGAAACTCCAACCTTTCGGTTAACAGCCGATCGCGCTAGCCCATTGCGCCACGGAGACAGTCCTGCTCCACTCTCACCACCATTACAACATATCTTTCAAGCTATCAGCACAAAGAAAAAAAGCGCCACACCAACACCGGGCGGGCTCGAACCTCCAACCTTTCGGATAACAGCCGATCGTGCTAGCCAACTGCGCCACGGAGACAGTCGTGCTCCACTCTCACCAGCATCAGAACATATCTTCAAAGCTATCAGCCCAAAGAAAAAAAAGCGCCGCACCACCCCCGGGTGGGCTCGAACCTCCAACCTTTCGGTTAACAGCCGATCGCGCTAGCCTATTGCCCCACGGAGACAGTCGTGCTCCACTCTCACCACCGTCAGAACATTTCTTCAGAGCTATAACCCCAAAGAAAAAAAAGCGCCGCACCAACACCGGGTGGGCTCGAACCTCCAACCTTTCGGTTAACAGCCGATCGCGCTAGCCAATTGCGCCACGAAGACAGTCCTGCTGCACTCTCACCACCATCAGAACATATCTTCAAAGCTATTACCGCAAAGAAAAAAGCAACACACCACTCCCGGGAGGGCTTGAAATTCCAACCTTTCGGTTAACAGCCGATCGCGCTAGCCCATTGCGCCTCGGAGACAGTCTTGCTCCACTCTCACCACCATCAGAACATATCTTCAAAGATATCAGCCCAAAGAAAAAAAAGCGCCGCACCACCACCGGGTGGACTCGAACCTTCAACCTTTCGGTTAACAGCCGATCGCACTAGCCAGATGCGCCACGGAGGCAGTCGTGCTGCACTCTTACCACCATCAGAACATATCTTCAAATCTATCAGCACAAAGAAAAAAGCAACACACCACTTCCGCGAGGGCTCGAACCTCCAACTTTTCGGTTAACAGCCGATCGCGCTGGCCAATTGCGCCACGGAGACAGTCCTGCTCCACTCTCACCACCATTAGAACATATCTTTCAAGCTATCAGCCCAAAGAAAAAAAAAAGCGCCGCACCACCACCGGGTGGGCTCGAACCTCCAACCTTTCGGTTAACGGCCGATCGCGCTAGCCAATTGCGCCACGGAGACAGTCTTGCTCCACTCTCACCACCATCAGTACATATCTTCAAAGCTATCAGCACAAAAAAAAACGCCGCACCACCACCGGGTGGGCTCGAACCTCCAACCTTTCGGTCAACAGCCGATCGCGCAAGCCAATTGCGCCACGGAGACAGTCCTGCTCCACTCTCACCACCATCAGAACATATCTTCAAAGCTATCGGCCCAAAGAAAAAAAGCACCGCACCACCACCGGGTGGGCTCGAACCTCCAACCTTTCGGTTAACAGGTAATCGCGCTAGCCAATTGCACCACGGAGACAGTCCTGCTCCACTCTCACCACCATCAGAACATATCTTCAAAGCTATCAGCACAAAGAGAAAAAAGCGCCGCACCACCACCGGGTGGGCTCGAAACTCCAACCTTTCGGTTAACAGCCGATCGCGCTAGCCAATTGCGCCATGGAGACAGTCCTGCTCCACTCTCACCACCATCAGAACATATCTTAAAAGCTAATACCACAAAGAAAAAAGCAACACACCACTCCTGGGAGGGCTCGAAACTCCAAATTTTCGGTTAACAGCCGATCGCGCTAGCCCATTGCGCCACGGAGACAGCCTTGCTCCACTCTCAACACCATCAGAACATATCTTCAAAGCTATCAGCCCAAAGAAAAAAAAAGCACCGCACCACCACCGGGTGGGCTCGAACCTCCAACCTTTCGTTTAACAGCCAATCGCGCTAGCCAATTGCGCCACGGAGACAGTCCTGCTCCACTCTCCAACATCAGAACATATCTTCAAAGCTATCAGCACAAAGAAAAAAAAGCGCCGCACCACTACTCGGTGGGCTCGAAACTCCAACCTTTCGGTTAACAGCCGATCGCGCTAGCCAATTGCGCCACGGAGACAGTCCTGCTCCACTCTCACCACCATTACAACATATCTTTCAAGCTATCAGCCCAAAGAAAAAAAAAGCGCCGCACCACCACCGGGTGGGCTCGAACCTCCAACCTTTTGGTTAACGGCCGATCGCGCTAGCCAATGGCGCCACGGGGACAGTCTTGCTCCACTCTCACCACCCTCAGAACATATCTTCAAAGCTATCAGCGCAAAGAAAAAAAAGCGCCGCACCACCACCGGGTTGGCTCGAACCTCCAACTTTTCGGTTAACAGCCGATCGCGCTAGCCAATGGCGCCAGGGAGACAGTCCTGCTCCACTCTCACCACCATCAGAACATATCTTCAAAGCTATCAGCCCAAAGAAAAAAAAAGCACCGCACCACCACCGGGTGGGCTCGAACCTCCAACCTTTCGTTTAACAGCCAATCGCGCTAGCCAATTGCGCCACGGAGACAGTCCTGCTCCACTTTCACCACCATCAGAACATATCTTCAAAGCTATTAGTGCAAAGAAAAAAGCAGCACACCATTCCCGGGAGGGCTCAGAACTCCAACCCTTCGGTTTACAGCCGATCGCGCTAGCCCATTGCACCACGAGGACAGTCTTGCTCCACTCTCACCACCATCAGAACATATCTTCAAAGCTATCAGCACAAAGAAAAAAAATGCGCCGAACCACCACCAGGTGGGCTCGAACCTTTCGGTTAGCAGCCGATTGCGCAAGCCAATTGCGCCACGGAGGCAGTCCTGCTCCACTCTCACCACCATCAGAACATATCTTCAAAGCTATCAGCCCAAAGAAAAAAAGCACCGCACCACCACCGGGTGGGCTCGAACCTCCAACCTTTCGCTTAACAGCCAATCGCGCTAGCCAATTGCGCCACGGAGACAGTCCTTCTTCACTCTCACCACCATCAGAACATATCTTCAAAGCTATCAGCACAAAGAAAAAAAAGCGCCACACCATCACCGGGTGGGCTCAAACCTCCAACCTTTCGGTTAACAGCCGATCACGCAAGCCAATTGTGCCACGGAGACAGTCCTGCTCCACCCTCACCACAGTCAAAACATTTATTCAGAGCTATCACCCCAAAGAAAAAAAAGCGCCGCACCACCACCGGGTGGGCTCAAACCTCCAACCTTTCGGTTAATAGCCGATCGCGCTAGCCGATTGCGCCCAGGAGACAGTCCTGCTCCACTCTCACCACCATTAGAACATATCTTTCAAGCTATCAGCCCAAAGAAAAAAAAGCGCCGCACCACCACCGGGTGGGCTCGAACCTCCAACCTTTTGGTTAACGGCCGATCGCGCTAGCCAATTGCGCCACGGAGACAATCGTGCTCCACGCTCACCACCTCCAGAAAATATCTTCAAAGCTATCATCGCAAAGAAAAAAGCAACACACCCCACCCGGGAGGGCTCGAACCTCCAACTTTTTGGTTAACAGCCGTTCACGCTAGCCAATGGCGCCACGGGGACAGTCCTGCTCCACTCTCACCACCGTCAGAACATTTCTTCAGAGCTATTAGCGCAAAGAAAAAAAGCGCCGCGCCACCACCCGGTGGGCTCGAACCTCCAACCTTTCGGTTAACAGCCGATCCCGCTAAGCCATTGCGCCACGGGGACAGTCTTGCTCCACTCTCACCACCATCAGAACATATCTTCAAAGCTATCAGCGCAAACAAAAAAAAGTGCCGCACCACCACCGGGTGGGCTCGAACCTCCAACCTTTCGGTTAACAGCCGATCGCGCTAGCCAATTGCGCCACAGAGACAGTCTCGCTCCACTCTCAACACCATCAGAACATATCTTCAAAGCTACAAGCGCAAAGAAAAAAAAGCGCCGCACCACCACCGGGTGGGCTTGAACCTCCAACCTTTCGGTTAACATCCGATCGCGCTAGCCAATTGCGCCACGGGTACAGTCTTGCTCCACTCTCACCACCATCAGAACATATCTTCAAAGCTATCAGCGCAAAGAAAAAAAAGCGCCGCACCACCACCTGGTTGGCTCGAACCTCCAACTTTTCGGTTAACAGCCGATCGCGCTAGCCAATGGCGCCAGGGAGACAGTCCTGCTCCACTCTCACCACCATCAGAACATATCTTCAAAGCTATCAGCCCAAAGAAAAAAAAGCACCGCACCACCACCGGGTGGGCTCGAACCTCCAACCTTTCGTTTAACAGCCAATCGCGCTAGCCAATTGCGCCACGGAGACAGTCCTGCTCCACTCTCCAACATCAGAACATATCTTCAAAGCTATCAGCACAAAGAAAAAAAAAGCGCCGCACCACTACTCGGTGGGCTCGAAACTCCAACCTTTCGGTTAACAGCCGATCGCGCTAGCCAATTGCGCCATGGAGACAGTCCTGCTCCACTCTCACCACCATCAGAACATATCTTCAAAGCTATTACCACAAAGAAAAAAGCAACACAACACTCCTGGGAGGGCTCGAACCTCCAACCTTTTGGTTAACAACCGATCGCGCAAGCCAATTGCGCCACGGAGACAGTCCTGCTCCACTCTCACCACCATCAGAACATATCTTCAAAGCTATCAGCCCAAAGAAAAAAAGCACCGCACCACCACCGGGTGGGCTCGAACCTCCAACCTTTCGGTTAACAGCCAATCGCGCTAGCCAATTGCGCCACGGAGACAGTCCTGCTCCACACTCACCACCATCAGAACATATCTTCAAAGCAATCAGCACAAAGAAAAAAAAGCGCCGCACCACCTCCGGGTGGGCTCGAAACTCCAACCTTTCGGTTAAAAGCCGATCGCGCTAGCCAATCGCGCCACGGAGACAGTCCTGCTCCACTTTCACCACCATCAGAACATATCTTCAAAGCTATTAGTGCAAAGAAAAAAGCAACACACCATTCCCGGGAGGGCTCAAAACTCCAACCCTTCGGTTTACAGCCGATCGCGCTAGCCCATTGCGCCACGAGGACAGTCTTGCTCCACTCTCACCACCATGAGAACATATCTTCCAAGCTATCAGCACAAAGAAAAAAATTGCGCCGCACCACCACCAGGTGGGCTCGAACCTTCAACCTTTCGGTTAACAGCCGATTGCGCAAGCCAATTGCGCCACGGAGGCAGTCCTGCTCCACTCTCACCACCATCAGAACATATCTTCAAAGCTATCAGCCCAAAGAAAAAAAGCACCGCACCACCACCGGGTGGGCTCGAACCTCCAACCTTTCGGTTAACAGCCAATCGCGCTAGCCAATTGCGCCACGGAGACAGTCCTGCTTCACTCTCACCACCATCAGAACATATCTTCAAAGCTATCAGCCCAAAAAAAAAAGAACCGCACCACCACCGGGTGGGCTCGAACCTCCAACCTTTCGGTTAACAGCCGATCGCGCTAGCCAATGGCGCCACGGAGACAGTCCTGCTCCACTCTCACCACCATCAAAACATTTATTCAGAGCTATCACCCCAAAGAAAAAAAGCGCCGCACCACCACCGGGTGGGCTCAAACCTCCAACCTTTCGGTTAACAGCCGATCGCGCTAGCCAATTGCGCCATGGAGACAGTCCTGCTCCACTTTCACCACCATGAGAACATATCTTCAAAGCTATTACCACAAAAAAAAGCAACACACCACTCCTGGGAGGGCTCGAAACTCCAACCTTTCGGTTAACAGCCGATCGCGCTAGCCCATTGCGCCATGGAGACAGTCCTGCTCCACTTTCACCACCATCAGAACATATCTTCAAAGCTATTACCACAAAAAAAGCAACACACCACTCCTGGGAGGGCTCGAAACTCCAACCTTTCGGTTAACAGCCGATCGCGCTAGCCCATTGCGCCACGGAGACAGTCCTGCTCCACTCTCACCACCATTACAACATATCTTTCAAGCTATCAGCCCAAAGAAAAAAAAGCGCCGCACCACCACCGGGTGGGCTCGAACCTCCAACCTTTTGGTTAACGGCCGATCGCGCTAGCCAATGGCGCCACGGAGACAGTCCTGCTCCACTTTCACCACCATCAGAACATATCTTCAAAGCTATTAGTGCAAAGAAAAAAGCAGCACACCATTCCCGGGAGGGCTCAGAACTCCAACCCTTCGGTTTACAGCCGATCGCGCTAGCCCATTGCACCACGAGGACAGTCTTGCTCCACTCTCACCACCATCAGAACATATCTTCAAAGCTATCAGCACAAAGAAAAAAAATGCGCCGAACCACCACCAGGTGGGCTCGAACCTTTCGGTTAGCAGCCGATTGCGCAAGCCAATTGCGCCACGGAGGCAGTCCTGCTCCACTCTCACCACCATCAGAACATATCTTCAAAGCTATCAGCCCAAAGAAAAAAAGCACCGCACCACCACCGGGTGGGCTCGAACCTCCAACCTTTCGCTTAACAGCCAATCGCGCTAGCCAATTGCGCCACGGAGACAGTCCTTCTTCACTCTCACCACCATCAGAACATATCTTCAAAGCTATCAGCACAAAGAAAAAAAAGCGCCACACCATCACCGGGTGGGCTCAAACCTCCAACCTTTCGGTTAATAGCCGATCGCGCTAGCCGATTGCGCCCAGGAGACAGTCCTGCTCCACTCTCACCACCATTAGAACATATCTTTCAAGCTATCAGCCCAAAGAAAAAAAAGCGCCGCACCACCACCGGGTGGGCTCGAACCTCCAACCTTTTGGTTAACGGCCGATCGCGCTAGCCAATTGCGCCACGGAGACAATCGTGCTCCACGCTCACCACCTCCAGAAAATATCTTCAAAGCTATCATCGCAAAGAAAAAAGCAACACACCCCACCCGGGAGGGCTCGAACCTCCAACTTTTTGGTTAACAGCCGTTCACGCTAGCCAATGGCGCCACGGGGACAGTCCTGAACCACTCTCACCACCGTCAGAACATTTCTTCAGAGCTATTAGCGCAAAGAAAAAAAGCGCCGCGCCACCACCCGGTGGGCTCGAACCTCCAACCTTTCGGTTAACAGCCGATCCCGCTAAGCCATTGCGCCACGGGGACAGTCTTGCTCCACTCTCACCACCATCAGAACATATCTTCAAAGCTATCAGCGCAAACAAAAAAAAGTGCCGCACCACCACCGGGTGGGCTCGAACCTCCAACCTTTCGGTTAACAGCCGATCGCGCTAGCCAATTGCGCCACAGAGACAGTCTCGCTCCACTCTCAACACCATCAGAACATATCTTCAAAGCTACAAGCGCAAAGAAAAAAAAGCGCCGCACCACCACCGGGTGGGCTTGAACCTCCAACCTTTCGGTTAACATCCGATCGCGCTAGCCAATTGCGCCACGGGTACAGTCTTGCTCCACTCTCACCACCATCAGAACATATCTTCAAAGCTATCAGCGCAAAGAAAAAAAAGCGCCGCACCACCACCTGGTTGGCTCGAACCTCCAACTTTTCGGTTAACAGCCGATCGCGCTAGCCAATGGCGCCAGGGAGACAGTCCTGCTCCACTCTCACCACCATCAGAACATATCTTCAAAGCTATCAGCCCAAAGAAAAAAAAGCACCGCACCACCACCGGGTGGGCTCGAACCTCCAACCTTTCGTTTAACAGCCAATCGCGCTAGCCAATTGCGCCACGGAGACAGTCCTGCTCCACTCTCCAACATCAGAACATATCTTCAAAGCTATCAGCACAAAGAAAAAAAAAGCGCCGCACCACTACTCGGTGGGCTCGAAACTCCAACCTTTCGGTTAACAGCCGATCGCGCTAGCCAATTGCGCCATGGAGACAGTCCTGCTCCACTCTCACCACCATCAGAACATATCTTCAAAGCTATTACCACAAAGAAAAAAGCAACACAACACTCCTGGGAGGGCTCGAACCTCCAACCTTTTGGTTAACAACCGATCGCGCAAGCCAATTGCGCCACGGAGACAGTCCTGCTCCACTCTCACCACCATCAGAACATATCTTCAAAGCTATCAGCCCAAAGAAAAAAAGCACCGCACCACCACCGGGTGGGCTCGAACCTCCAACCTTTCGGTTAACAGCCAATCGCGCTAGCCAATTGCGCCACGGAGACAGTCCTGCTCCACACTCACCACCATCAGAACATATCTTCAAAGCAATCAGCACAAAGAAAAAAAAGCGCCGCACCACCTCCGGGTGGGCTCGAAACTCCAACCTTTCGGTTAAAAGCCGATCGCGCTAGCCAATCGCGCCACGGAGACAGTCCTGCTCCACTTTCACCACCATCAGAACATATCTTCAAAGCTATTAGTGCAAAGAAAAAAGCAACACACCATTCCCGGGAGGGCTCAAAACTCCAACCCTTCGGTTTACAGCCGATCGCGCTAGCCCATTGCGCCACGAGGACAGTCTTGCTCCACTCTCACCACCATGAGAACATATCTTCCAAGCTATCAGCACAAAGAAAAAAATTGCGCCGCACCACCACCAGGTGGGCTCGAACCTTCAACCTTTCGGTTAACAGCCGATTGCGCAAGCCAATTGCGCCACGGAGGCAGTCCTGCTCCACTCTCACCACCATCAGAACATATCTTCAAAGCTATCAGCCCAAAGAAAAAAAGCACCGCACCACCACCGGGTGGGCTCGAACCTCCAACCTTTCGGTTAACAGCCAATCGCGCTAGCCAATTGCGCCACGGAGACAGTCCTGCTTCACTCTCACCACCATCAGAACATATCTTCAAAGCTATCAGCCCAAAAAAAAAAGAACCGCACCACCACCGGGTGGGCTCGAACCTCCAACCTTTCGGTTAACAGCCGATCGCGCTAGCCAATGGCGCCACGGAGACAGTCCTGCTCCACTCTCACCACCATCAAAACATTTATTCAGAGCTATCACCCCAAAGAAAAAAAGCGCCGCACCACCACCGGGTGGGCTCAAACCTCCAACCTTTCGGTTAACAGCCGATCGCGCTAGCCAATTGCGCCATGGAGACAGTCCTGCTCCACTTTCACCACCATGAGAACATATCTTCAAAGCTATTACCACAAAAAAAAGCAACACACCACTCCTGGGAGGGCTCGAAACTCCAACCTTTCGGTTAACAGCCGATCGCGCTAGCCCATTGCGCCATGGAGACAGTCCTGCTCCACTTTCACCACCATCAGAACATATCTTCAAAGCTATTACCACAAAAAAAGCAACACACCACTCCTGGGAGGGCTCGAAACTCCAACCTTTCGGTTAACAGCCGATCGCGCTAGCCCATTGCGCCACGGAGACAGTCCTGCTCCACTCTCACCACCATTACAACATATCTTTCAAGCTATCAGCCCAAAGAAAAAAAAGCGCCGCACCACCACCGGGTGGGCTCGAACCTCCAACCTTTTGGTTAACGGCCGATCGCGCTAGCCAATGGCGCCACGGGGACAGTCTTGCTCCACTCTCACCACCCTCAGAACATATCTTCAAAGCTATCAGCGCAAAGAAAAAAAAGCGCCGCACCACCACCGGGTTGGCTCGAACCTCCAACTTTTCGGTTAACAGCCGATCGCGCTAGCCAATGGCGCCAGGGAGACAGTCCTGCTCCACTCTCACCACCATCAGAACATATCTTCAAAGCTATCAGCCGAAAGAAAAAAAAAGCACCGCACCACCACCGGGTGGGCTCGAACCTCCAACCTTTCGTTTAACAGCCAATCGCGCTAGCCAATTGCGCCACGGAGACAGTCCTGCTCCACTCTCCAACATCAGAACATATCTTCAAAGCTATCAGCACAAAGAAAAAAAAAGCGCCGCACCACTACTCGGTGGGCTCGAAACTCCAACCTTTCGGTTAACAGCCGATCGCGCTAGCCAATTGCGCCATGGAGACAGTCCTGCTCCACTCTCACCACCATCAGAACATATCTTCAAAGCTATTACCACAAAGAAAAAAGCAACACAACACTCCTGGGAGGGCTCGAACCTCCAACCTTTTGGTTAACAACCGATCGCGCAAGCCAATTGCGCCACGGAGACAGTCCTGCTCCACTCTCACCACCATCAGAACATATCTTCAAAGCTATCAGCCCAAAGAAAAAAAGCACCGCACCACCACCGGGTGGGCTCGAACCTCCAATCCTTCGGTTAACAGCCAATCGCGCTAGCCAATCGCGCCACGGAGACAGTCCTGCTCCACTTTCACCACCATCAGAACATATCTTCAAAGCTATTAGTGCAAAGAAAAAAGCAACACACCATTCCCGGGAGGGCTCAAAACTCCAACCCTTCGGTTTACAGCCGATCGCGCTAGCCCATTGCGCCACGAGGACAGTCTTGCTCCACTCTCACCACCATCAGAACATATCTTCCAAGCTATCAGCACAAAGAAAAAAATTGCGCCGCACCACCACCAGGTGGGCTCGAACCTTCAACCTTTCGGTTAACAGCCGATTGCGCAAGCCAATTGCGCCACGGAGGCAGTCCTGCTCCACTCTCACCACCATCAGAACATATCTTCAAAGCTATCAGCCCAAAGAAAAAAAGCACCGCACCACCACTGGGTGGGCTCAAACCTCGAACCTTTCGGTTAACAGCCAATCGCGCTAGCCAATTACGCCACGGAGACAGTCCTGCTTCACTCTCACCACCATCAGAACATATCTTCAAAGCTATCAGCCCAAAGAAAAAAAAGAACCGCACCACCACCGGGTGGGCTCGAACCTCCAACCTTTCGGTTAACAGCCGATCGCGCTAGCCAATGGCGCCACGGAGACAGTCCTGCTCCACTCTCACCACCGTCAAAACATTTATTCAGAGCTATCACCCCAAAGAAAAAAAGCGCCGCACCACCAGCGGGTGGGCTCAAACCTCCAACCTTTCGGTTAACAGCCGATCGCGCTAGCCAATTGCGCCATGGAGACAGTCCTGCTCCACTTTCACCACCATGAGAACATATCTTCAAAGCTATTAACACAAAAAAAGCAACACACCACTCCTGGGAGGGCTCGAAACTCCAACCTTTCGGTTAACAGCCGATCGCGCTAGCCCATTGCGCCATGGAGACAGTCCTGCTCCACTTTCACCACCATCAGAACATATCTTCAAAGCTATTACCACAAAAAAAGCAACACACCACTCCTGGGAGGGCTCGAAACTCCAACCTTTCGGTTAACAGCCGATCGCGCTAGCCCATTGCGCCACGGAGACAGTCCTGCTCCACTCTCACCACCATTACAACATATCTTTCAAGCTATCAGCCCAAAGAAAAAAAAAGCGCCGCACCACCACCGGGTGGGCTCGAACCTCCAACCTTTTGGTTAACGGCCGATCGCGCTAGCCAATTGCGCCACGGAGACAATCGTGCTCCACACTCACCACCATCAGAAATTATCTTCAAAGCTATCATCGCGAAGAAAAAAGCAACACACCCCACCCGGGAGGGCTCGAACCTCCAACTTTTTGGTTAACAGCCGATCGCGCTAGCCAATGGCGCCACGGGGACAGTCCTGCTCCACTCTTACCACCGTCAGAACATTTCTTCAAAGCTATCAGCCTAAAGAAAAAAAAGCGCCACACCACCACCGGGTGGGCTCGAACCTCCAACCTTTTGGTTAACAGCCGATCGCGCTAGCCAATTGCGCCACAGAGACAGTCGTGCTTCACTCTCACCACCGTCAGACCATTTCTTCAGAGCTATTGCCCCAAAGAAAAAAAAAGCGCCGCACCACCACCGGGTGGGCTCGAACCTCCAACCTTTCGTTAACAGTTGATCGCGCTAGCCAATTGCGCCACGGAGACAGTCCTGCTCCACTCTCACCACCGTCAGAACATTTCTTCAGAGCTATCAGCCCAAAGAAGAAAAAGCGCCGCACCACCACCGGGTGGGCTCGAAACTCCAACCTTTCGGTTATCAGCCGATCGCCCTAGCCAATTGCGCCATGGAGACAGTCCTGCTCCACTCTCACCACCATCAGAACATATCTTCAAAGCTATCAGCCCAAAGAAAAAAAAAGCACCGCACCACCACCGGGTGGGCTCGAACCTCCAACCTTTCGTTTAACAGCCAATCGCGCTAGCCAATTGCGCCACGGAGACAGTCCTGCTCCACTCTCCAACATCAGAACATATCTTCAAAGCTATCAGCACAAAGAAAAAAAAAGCGCCGCACCACTACTCGGTGGGCTCGAAACTCCAACCTTTCGGTTAACAGCCGATCGCGCTAGCCAATTGCGCCACGGAGACAGTCTTGCTCCACTCTCAACACCATCAGAACATATCTTCAAAGCTACAAGCGCAAAGAAAAAAAAGCGCCGCACCACCACCGGGTGGGCTCGAACCTCCAACCTTTCGGTTAACAGCCGATCGCGCTAGCCAATTGCGCCATGGAGACAGTCCTGCTCCACTCTCACCACCATCAGAACATATCTTCAAAGCTATTACCACAAAGAAAAAAGCAACACACCACTCCTGGGAGGGCTCGAACCTCCAATCTTTTGGTTAACAGCCGATCGCGCAAGCCAATTGCGCCACGGAGACCGTCCTGCTCCACTCTCACCACCATCAGAACATATCTTCAAAGCTATCAGCGCAAAGAAAAAAAAGCGCCGCACCACCACCGGGTGGGCTCGAACCTCCAACCTTTCGGTTAACAGCCGATCGCGCTAGCCAATGGCGCCAGGGAGACAGTCCTGCTCCACTCTCACCACCATCAGAACATATCTTCAAAGCTATCAGCCCAAAGAAAAAAAAGCACCGCACCACCACCGGGTGGGCTCGAACCTCCAACCTTTCGTTTACCAGCCAATCGCGCTAGCCAATTGCGCCACGGAGACAGTCCTGCTCCACTCTCCACCATCAGAACATATCTTCAAAGCTATCAGCACAAAGAAAAAAAAGCGCCGCACCACTACTGGGTGGGCTCGAAACTCCAACCTTTCGGTTAACAGCCGATCGCGCTAGCCAATTGCGCCATGGAGACAGTCCTGCTTCACTCTCACCACCATCAGAACATATCTTCAAAGCTATTATCACAAAGAAAAAAGCAACACACCACTCCTGGGAGGGCTCGAACCTCCAATCTTTTGGTTAACAGCTGATCGCGCAAGCCAGTTGCGCCACGGAGACCGTCCTGCTCCACTCTCACCACCATCAGAACATATCTTCAAAGCTATCAGCCCAAAGAAAAAAAAAGCACCGCACCACCACCGGGTGGGCTCGAACCTCCAACCTTTCGGTTAACAGCCAATCGCGCTAGCCAATTGCGCCACGGAGACAGTCCTGCTCCACTCTCACCACCATCAGAACATATATTCAAAGCTATCAGCACAAAGAAAAAAAAAGCGCCGCACCACCACCGGGTGGGCTCGAAACTCCAACCTCTCGGTTAACAGCCGATCGCGCTAGCCAATTGCGCTATGGAGACAGTCCTGCTCTACTCTCACCACCATCAGAACATAATTCAAAGCTATTACCACAAAGAAAAAAGCAACACACCACTCCTGGGAGGGCTCGACACTCCAACCTTTCGGTTAACAGCCGATCGCGCTAGCTCATTGCGCCACGGAGATAGCCTTGCTCCACTCTCAACACCATCAGATCATATCTTCAAAGCTATTAGCGCAAAGAAAAAAAGCGCCGCACCACCACCGGGTGGGCTCGAACCTCCAACCTTTCGGTTAAAAGCCGATCGCGCTAGCCAATCGCGCCACGAAGACAGTCTTGCTCCACTCTCACCACCATCAGAACATATCTTCAAAGCTATCAGCGCAAAGAAAAAAAAGCGCCGCACCACCACCGGGTGGGCTCGAACCTCCAACGTTTCGGTTAACAGCCGATCGCGCTAGCCAATGGCGCCAGGGAGACAGTCCTGCTCCACTCTCACCACCATCAGAACATATCTTCAAAGCTATCAGCCCAAAGAAAAAAAAGCACCGCACCACCACCGGGTGGGCTCGAACCTCCAACCTTTCGTTTACCAGCCAATCGTGCTAGCCAATTGCGCCACGGAGACAGTCCTGCTCCCCTCTCCACCATCAGAACATATCTTCAAAGCTATCAGCACAAAGAAAAAAAGGCGCCGCACCACTACTGGGTGGGCTCGAAACTCCAACCTTTCGGTTAACAGCCGATCGCGCTAGCCAATTGCGCCATGGAGACAGTCCTGCTCCACTCGCACCACAATCAGAACATATCTTCAAAGCTATTACCACAAAGAAAAAAGCAACACACCACTCCTGGGAGGGCTCGAACCTCCAATCTTTTGGTTAACAGCCGATCGCGCAAGCCAATTGCGCCACGGAGACCGTCCTGCTACACTCTCACCACCATCAGAACATATCTTCAAAGCTATCAGCCCAAAGAAAAAAAAGCACCGCACCACCACCGGGTGGGCTCGAACCTCCAACCTTTCGGTTAACAGCCAATCGCGCTAGCCAATTGCGCCACGGAGACAGTCCTGCTCCACTCTCACCACCATCAGAACATATCTTCAAAGCTATCAGCACAAAGAAAAAAAAGCGCCGCACCACCACCGGGTGGGCTCGAAACTCCAACCTTTCGGTTAACAGCCGATCGCGCTAGCCAATTGCGCTATGGAGACAGTCCTGCTCTACTCTCACCACCATCAGAACATAATTCAAAGCTATTACCACAAAGAAAAAAGCAACACACCACTCCTGGGAGGGCTCGACACTCCAACCTTTCGGTTAACAGCCGATCGCGCTAGCCCATTGCGCCACGGAGATAGCCTTGCTCCACTCTCAACACCATCAGATCATATCTTCAAAGCTATTAGCGCAAAGAAAAAAAAAGCGCCGCACCACCACCGGGTGGGCTCGAACCTCCAACCTTTTGGTTAACGGCCGATCGCGCTAGCCAATGGCGCCACGGGGACAGTCTTGCTCCACTCTCACCACCCTCAGAACATATCTTCAAAGCTATCAGCGCAAAGAAAAAAAAGCGCCGCACCACCACCGGGTTGGCTCGAACCTCCAACTTTTCGGTTAACAGCCGATCGCGCTAGCCAATGGCGCCAGGGAGACAGTCCTGCTCCACTCTCACCACCATCAGAACATATCTTCAAAGCTATCAGCCCAAAGAAAAAAAAAGCACCGCACCACCACCGGGTGGGCTCGAACCTCCAACCTTTCGTTTAACAGCCAATCGCGCTAGCCAATTGCGCCACGGAGACAGTCCTGCTCCACTCTCCAACATCAGAACATATCTTCAAAGCTATCAGCACAAAGAAAAAAAAAGCGCCGCACCACTACTCGGTGGGCTCGAAACTCCAACCTTTCGGTTAACAGCCGATCGCGCTAGCCAATGGCGCCACGGAGACAGTCCTGCTCCACTCTCACCACCGTCAAAACATTTATTCAGAGCTATCACCCCAAAGAAAAAAAGCGCCGCACCACCAGCGGGTGGGCTCAAACCTCCAACCTTTCGGTTAACAGCCGATCGCGCTAGCCAATGGCGCCACGGAGACAGTCCTGCTCCACTCTCACCACCGTCAAAACATTTATTCAGAGCTATCACCCCAAAGAAAAAAAGCGCCGCACCACCAGCGGGTGGGCTCAAACCTCCAACCTTTCGGTTAACAGCCGATCGCGCTAGCCAATTGCGCCATGGAGACAGTCCTGCTCCACTTTCACCACCATGAGAACATATCTTCAAAGCTATTAACACAAAAAAAAGCAACACACCACTCCTGGGAGGGCTCGAAACTCCAACCTTTCGGTTAACAGCCGATCGCGCTAGCCCATTGCGCCATGGAGACAGTCCTGCTCCACTTTCACCACCATCAGAACATATCTTCAAAGCTATTACCACAAAAAAAGCAACACACCACTCCTGGGAGGGCTCGAAACTCCAACCTTTCGGTTAACAGCCGATCGCGCTAGCCCATTGCGCCACGGAGACAGTCCTGCTCCACTCTCACCACCATTACAACATATCTTTCAAGCTATCAGCCCAAAGAAAAAAAAAGCGCCGCACCACCACCGGGTGGGCTCGAACCTCCAACCTTTTGGTTAACGGCCGATCGCGCTAGCCAATTGCGCCACGGAGACAATCGTGCTCCACACTCACCACCATCAGAAATTATCTTCAAAGCTATCATCGCGAAGAAAAAAGCAACACACCCCACCCGGGAGGGCTCGAACCTCCAACTTTTTGGTTAACAGCCGATCGCGCTAGCCAATGGCGCCACGGGGACAGTCCTGCTCCACTCTTACCACCGTCAGAACATTTCTTCAAAGCTATCAGCCTAAAGAAAAAAAAGCGCCACACCACCACCGGGTGGGCTCGAACCTCCAACCTTTTGGTTAACAGCCGATCGCGCTAGCCAATTGCGCCACAGAGACAGTCGTGCTTCACTCTCACCACCGTCAGACCATTTCTTCAGAGCTATTGCCCCAAAGAAAAAAAAAGCGCCGCACCACCACCGGGTGGGCTCGAACCTCCAACCTTTCGTTAACAGTTGATCGCGCTAGCCAATTGCGCCACGGAGACAGTCCTGCTCCACTCTCACCACCGTCAGAACATTTCTTCAGAGCTATCAGCCCAAAGAAGAAAAAGCGCCGCACCACCACCGGGTGGGCTCGAAACTCCAACCTTTCGGTTATCAGCCGATCGCCCTAGCCAATTGCGCCATGGAGACAGTCCTGCTCCACTCTCACCACCATCAGAACATATCTTCAAAGCTATCAGCCCAAAGAAAAAAAAAGCACCGCACCACCACCGGGTGGGCTCGAACCTCCAACCTTTCGTTTAACAGCCAATCGCGCTAGCCAATTGCGCCACGGAGACAGTCCTGCTCCACTCTCCAACATCAGAACATATCTTCAAAGCTATCAGCACAAAGAAAAAAAAAGCGCCGCACCACTACTCGGTGGGCTCGAAACTCCAACCTTTCGGTTAACAGCCGATCGCGCTAGCCAATTGCGCCACGGAGACAGTCTTGCTCCACTCTCAACACCATCAGAACATATCTTCAAAGCTACAAGCGCAAAGAAAAAAAAGCGCCGCACCACCACCGGGTGGGCTCGAACCTCCAACCTTTCGGTTAACAGCCGATCGCGCTAGCCAATTGCGCCATGGAGACAGTCCTGCTCCACTCTCACCACCATCAGAACATATCTTCAAAGCTATTACCACAAAGAAAAAAGCAACACACCACTCCTGGGAGGGCTCGAACCTCCAATCTTTTGGTTAACAGCCGATCGCGCAAGCCAATTGCGCCACGGAGACCGTCCTGCTCCACTCTCACCACCATCAGAACATATCTTCAAAGCTATCAGCGCAAAGAAAAAAAAGCGCCGCACCACCACCGGGTGGGCTCGAACCTCCAACCTTTCGGTTAACAGCCGATCGCGCTAGCCAATGGCGCCAGGGAGACAGTCCTGCTCCACTCTCACCACCATCAGAACATATCTTCAAAGCTATCAGCCCAAAGAAAAAAAAGCACCGCACCACCACCGGGTGGGCTCGAACCTCCAACCTTTCGTTTACCAGCCAATCGCGCTAGCCAATTGCGCCACGGAGACAGTCCTGCTCCACTCTCCACCATCAGAACATATCTTCAAAGCTATCAGCACAAAGAAAAAAAAGCGCCGCACCACTACTGGGTGGGCTCGAAACTCCAACCTTTCGGTTAACAGCCGATCGCGCTAGCCAATTGCGCCATGGAGACAGTCCTGCTTCACTCTCACCACCATCAGAACATATCTTCAAAGCTATTATCACAAAGAAAAAAGCAACACACCACTCCTGGGAGGGCTCGAACCTCCAATCTTTTGGTTAACAGCTGATCGCGCAAGCCAGTTGCGCCACGGAGACCGTCCTGCTCCACTCTCACCACCATCAGAACATATCTTCAAAGCTATCAGCCCAAAGAAAAAAAAAGCACCGCACCACCACCGGGTGGGCTCGAACCTCCAACCTTTCGGTTAACAGCCAATCGCGCTAGCCAATTGCGCCACGGAGACAGTCCTGCTCCACTCTCACCACCATCAGAACATATATTCAAAGCTATCAGCACAAAGAAAAAAAAAGCGCCGCACCACCACCGGGTGGGCTCGAAACTCCAACCTCTCGGTTAACAGCCGATCGCGCTAGCCAATTGCGCTATGGAGACAGTCCTGCTCTACTCTCACCACCATCAGAACATAATTCAAAGCTATTACCACAAAGAAAAAAGCAACACACCACTCCTGGGAGGGCTCGACACTCCAACCTTTCGGTTAACAGCCGATCGCGCTAGCTCATTGCGCCACGGAGATAGCCTTGCTCCACTCTCAACACCATCAGATCATATCTTCAAAGCTATTAGCGCAAAGAAAAAAAGCGCCGCACCACCACCGGGTGGGCTCGAACCTCCAACCTTTCGGTTAAAAGCCGATCGCGCTAGCCAATCGCGCCACGAAGACAGTCTTGCTCCACTCTCACCACCATCAGAACATATCTTCAAAGCTATCAGCGCAAAGAAAAAAAAGCGCCGCACCACCACCGGGTGGGCTCGAACCTCCAACGTTTCGGTTAACAGCCGATCGCGCTAGCCAATGGCGCCAGGGAGACAGTCCTGCTCCACTCTCACCACCATCAGAACATATCTTCAAAGCTATCAGCCCAAAGAAAAAAAAGCACCGCACCACCACCGGGTGGGCTCGAACCTCCAACCTTTCGTTTACCAGCCAATCGTGCTAGCCAATTGCGCCACGGAGACAGTCCTGCTCCCCTCTCCACCATCAGAACATATCTTCAAAGCTATCAGCACAAAGAAAAAAAGGCGCCGCACCACTACTGGGTGGGCTCGAAACTCCAACCTTTCGGTTAACAGCCGATCGCGCTAGCCAATTGCGCCATGGAGACAGTCCTGCTCCACTCGCACCACAATCAGAACATATCTTCAAAGCTATTACCACAAAGAAAAAAGCAACACACCACTCCTGGGAGGGCTCGAACCTCCAATCTTTTGGTTAACAGCCGATCGCGCAAGCCAATTGCGCCACGGAGACCGTCCTGCTACACTCTCACCACCATCAGAACATATCTTCAAAGCTATCAGCCCAAAGAAAAAAAAGCACCGCACCACCACCGGGTGGGCTCGAACCTCCAACCTTTCGGTTAACAGCCAATCGCGCTAGCCAATTGCGCCACGGAGACAGTCCTGCTCCACTCTCACCACCATCAGAACATATCTTCAAAGCTATCAGCACAAAGAAAAAAAAGCGCCGCACCACCACCGGGTGGGCTCGAAACTCCAACCTTTCGGTTAACAGCCGATCGCGCTAGCCAATTGCGCTATGGAGACAGTCCTGCTCTACTCTCACCACCATCAGAACATAATTCAAAGCTATTACCACAAAGAAAAAAGCAACACACCACTCCTGGGAGGGCTCGACACTCCAACCTTTCGGTTAACAGCCGATCGCGCTAGCCCATTGCGCCACGGAGATAGCCTTGCTCCACTCTCAACACCATCAGATCATATCTTCAAAGCTATTAGCGCAAAGAAAAAAAAAGCGCCGCACCACCACCGGGTGGGCTCGAACCTCCAACCTTTTGGTTAACGGCCGATCGAGCTAGCCAATGGCGCCACGGGGACAGTCTTGCTCCACTCTCACCACCCTCAGAACATATCTTCAAAGCTATCAGCGCAAAGAAAAAAAAGCGCCGCACCACCACCGGGTTGGCTCGAACCTCCAACTTTTCGGTTAACAGCCGATCGCGCTAGCCAATGGCGCCAGGGAGACAGTCCTGCTCCACTCTCACCACCATCAGAACATATCTTCAAAGCTATCAGCCCAAAGAAAAAAAAAGCACCGCACCACCACCGGGTGGGCTCGAACCTCCAACCTTTCGTTTAACAGCCAATCGCGCTAGCCAATTGCGCCACGGAGACAGTCCTGCTCCACTCTCCAACATCAGAACATATCTTCAAAGCTATCAGCACAAAGAAAAAAAAAGCGCCGCACCACTACTCGGTGGGCTCGAAACTCCAACCTTTCGGTTAACAGCCGATCGCGCTAGCCAATTGCGCCATGGAGACAGTCCTGCTCCACTCTCACCACCATCAGAACATATCTTCAAAGCTATTACCACAAAGAAAAAAGCAACACAACACTCCTGGGAGGCCTCGAACCTCCAACCTTTTGGTTAACAACCGATCGCGCAAGCCAATTGCGCCACGGAGACAGTCCTGCTCCACTCTAACCACCATCAGAACATATCTTCAAAGCTATCAGCCCAAAGAAAAAAAGCACCGCACCACCACCGGGTGGGCTCGAACCTCCAATCTTTCGGTTAACAGCCAATCGCGCTAGCCAATTGCGCTACGGAGACAGTCTTGCTCCACTCTCACCACCATCAGAACATATCTTCAAAGCTATCAGCGCAAACAAAAAAAAGTGCCGCACCACCACCGGGTGGGCTCGAACCTCCAACCTTTCGGTTAACAGCCGATCGCGCTAGCCAATTGCGCCACGGAGACAATCGTGCTCCACACTCACCACCATCAGAAATTATCTTCAAAGCTATCATCGCAAAGAAAAAAGCAACACACCCCACCCGGGAGGGCTCGAACCTCCAACTTTTTGGTTAACAGCCGATCGCGGTAGCCAATGGCGCCACGGGGACAGTCTTGCTCCACTCTCACCACCCTCAGAACATATCTTCAAAGCTATCAGCGCAAAGAAAAAAAAGCGCCGCACCACCACCGGGTTGGCTCGAACCTCCAACTTTTCGGTTAACAGCCGATCGCGCTAGCCAATGGCGCCAGGGAGACAGTCCTGCTCCACTCTCACCACCATCAGAACATATCTTCAAAGCTATCAGCCCAAAGAAAAAAAAAGCACCGCACCACCACCGGGTGGGCTCGAACCTCCAACCTTTCGTTTAACAGCCAATCGCGCTAGCCAATTGCGCCACGGAGACAGTCCTGCTCCACTCTCCAACATCAGAACATATCTTCAAAGCTATCAGCAGAAAGAAAAAAAAAGCGCCGCACCACTACTCGGTGGGCTCGAAACTCCAACCTTTCGGTTAACAGCCGATCGCGCTAGCCAATTGCGCCATGGAGACAGTCCTGCTCCACTCTCACCACCATCAGAACATATCTTCAAAGCTATTACCACAAAGAAAAAAGCAACACAACACTCCTGGGAGGGCTCGAACCTCCAACCTTTTGGTTAACAACCGATCGCGCAAGCCAATTGCGCCACGGAGACAGTCCTGCTCCACTCTCACCACCATCAGAACATATCTTCAAAGCTATCAGCCCAAAGAAAAAAAGCACCGCACCACCACCGGGTGGGCTCGAACCTCCAACCTTTCGGTTAACAGCCAATCGCGCTAGCCAATTGCGCCACGGAGACAGTCCTGCTCCACACTCACCACCATCAGAACATATCTTCAAAGCAATCAGCACAAAGAAAAAAAAGCGCCGCACCACCTCCGGGTGGGCTCGAAACTCCAACCTTTCGGTTAAAAGCCGATCGCGCTAGCCAATCGCGCCACGGAGACAGTCCTGCTCCACTTTCACCACCATCAGAACATATCTTCAAAGCTATTAGTGCAAAGAAAAAAGCAACACACCATTCCCGGGAGGGCTCAAAACTCCAACCCTTCGGTTTACAGCCGATCGCGCTAGCCCATTGCGCCACGAGGACAGTCTTGCTCCACTCTCACCACCATCAGAACATATCTTCCAAGCTATCAGCACAAAGAAAAAAATTGCGCCGCACCACCACCAGGTGGGCTCGAACCTTCAACCTTTCGGTTAACAGCCGATTGCGCAAGCCAATTGCGCCACGGAGGCAGTCCTGCTCCACTCTCACCACCATCAGAACATATCTTCAAAGCTATCAGCCCAAAGAAAAAAAGCACCGCACCACCACTGGGTGGGCTCAAACCTCCAACCTTTCGGTTAACAGCCAATCGCGCCAGCCAATTGCGCCACGGAGACAGTCCTGCTTCACTCTCACCACCATCAGAACATATCTTCAAAGCTATCAGCCCAAAGAAAAAAAAGAACCGCACCACCACCGGGTGGGCTCGAACCTCCAACCTTTCGGTTAACAGCCGATCGCGCTAGCCAATGGCGCCACGGAGACAGTCCTGCTCCACTCTCACCACCGTCAAAACATTTATTCAGAGCTATCACCCCAAAGAAAAAAAGCGCCGCACCACCACCGGGTGGGCTCAAACCTCCAACCTTTCGGTTAACAGCCGATCGCGCTAGCCAATTGCGCCATGGAGACAGTCCTGCTCCACTTTCACCACCATGAGAACATATCTTCAAAGCTATTACCACAAAAAAAGCAACACACCACTCCTGGGAGGGCTCGAAACTCCAACCTTTCGGTTAACAGCCGATCGCGCTAGCCCATTGCGCCATGGAGACAGTCCTGCTCCACTTTCACCACCATCAGAACATATCTTCAAAGCTATTACCACAAAAAAAGCAACACACCACTCCTGGGAGGGCTCGAAACTCCAACCTTTCGGTTAACAGCCGATCGCGCTAGCCCATTGCGCCACGGAGACAGTCCTGCTCCACTCTCACCACCATTACAACATATCTTTCAAGCTATCAGCCCAAAGAAAAAAAAAGCGCCGCACCACCACCGGGTGGGCTCGAACCTCCAACCTTTTGGTTAACGGCCGATCGCGCTAGCCAATTGCGCCACGGAGACAATCGTGCTCCACACTCACCACCATCAGAAATTATCTTCAAAGCTATCATCGCGAAGAAAAAAGCAACACACCCCACCCGGGAGGGCTCGAACCTCCAACTTTTTGGTTAACAGCCGATCGCGCTAGCCAATGGCGCCACGGGGACAGTCCTGCTCCACTCTCACCACCGTCAGAACATTTCTTCAAAGCTATCAGCCTAAAGAAAAAAAAGCGCCACACCACCACCGGGTGGGCTCGAACCTCCAACCTTTTGGTTAACAGCCGATCTTCGCTAGCCAATTGCGCCACAGAGACAGTCGTGCTTCACTCTCACCACCGTCAGACCATTTCTTCAGAGCTATCGCCCCAAAGAAAAAAAAAGCGCCGCACCACCACCGGGTGGGCTCGAACCTCCAACCTTTCGGTTAACAGTTGATCGCGCTAGCCAATTGCGCCACGGAGACAGTCCTGCTCCACTCTCACCACCGTCAGAACATTTCTTCAGAGCTATCAGCCCAAAGAAGAAAAAGCGCCGCACCACCACCGGGTGGGCTCGAAACTCCAACCTTTCGGTTATCAGCCGATCGCCCTAGCCAATTGCGCCATGGAGACAGTCCTGCTCCACTCTCACCACCATCAGAACATATCTTCAAAGCTATTAGCGCAAAGAAAAAAAGCGCCGCGCCACCACCGGGTGGCCTCGAACCTCAACCTTTCGGTTAACAGCCGATCGCGCTAACCCATTGCGCCACGGGGACAGTCTTGCTCCACTCTCACCACCATCAGAACATATCTTCAAAGCTATCAGCGCAAACAAAAAAAAGCGCCGCACCACCACCGGGTGGGCTCGAACCTCCAACCTTTCGGTTAACAGCCGATCGCGCTAGCCGATTGTGCCACGGAGACAGTCTTGCTCCACTCTCAACACCATCAGAACATATCTTCAAAGCTACAAGCGCAAAGAAAAAAAAGCGCCGCACCACCACCGGGTGGGCTCGAACCTCCAACCTTTCGGTTAACAGCCGATCGCGCTAGCCAATTGCGCCATGGAGACAGTCCTGCTCCACTCTCACCACCATCAGAACATATCTTCAAAGCTATTACCACAAAGAAAAAAGCAACACACCACTCCTGGGAGGGCTCGAACCTCCAATCTTTTGGTTAACAGCCGATCGCGCAAGCCAATTGCGCCACGGAGACCGTCCTGCTCCACTCTCACCACCATCAGAACATATCTTCAAAGCTATCAGCCCAAAGAAAAAAAAGCACCGCACCACCACCGGGTGGGCTCGAACCTCCAACCTTTCGTTTACCAGCCAATCGCGCTAGCCAATTGCGCCACGGAGACAGTCCTGCTCCACTCTCCACCATCAGAACATATCTTCAAAGCTATCAGCACAAAGAAAAAAAAGCGCCGCACCACTACTGGGTGGGCTCGAAACTCCAACCTTTCGGTTAACAGCCGATCGCGCTAGCCAATTGCGCCATGAAGACAGTCCTGCTTCACTCTCACCACCATCAGAACATATCTTCAAAGCTATTACCACAAAGAAAAAAGCAACACACCACTCCTGGGAGGGCTCGAACCTCCAATCGTTTGGTTAACAGCTGATCGCGCAAGCCAATTGCGCCACGGAGACCGTCCTGCTCCACTCTCACCACCATCAGAACATATCTTCAAAGCTATCAGCCCAAAGAAAAAAAAAGCACCGCACCACCACCGGGTGGGCTCGAACCTCCAACCTTTCGGTTAACAGCCAATCGCGCTAGCCAATTGCGCCACGGAGACAGTCCTGCTCCACTCTCACCACCATCAGAACATATATTCAAAGCTATCAGCACAAAGAAAAAAAAAGCGCCGCACCACCACCGGGTGGGCTCGAAACTCCAACCTTTCGGTTAACAGCCGATCGCGCTAGCCAATTGCGCTATGGAGACAGTCCTGCTCTACTCTCACCACCATCAGAACATAATTCAAAGCTATTACCACAAAGAAAAAAGCAACACACCACTCCTGGGAGGGCTCGACACTCCAACCTTTCGGTTAACAGCCGATCGCGCTAGCTCATTGCGCCACGGAGATAGCCCTGCTCCACTCTCAACACCATCAGATCATATCTTCAAAGCTATTAGGGGCTATTATTATTAGCTATAATTATTATTAATAATAGCTAATATTATTATTATTATTATTATTAGCTATTATTATTATGAGGGCACGGCACTTGGCTGGCGAACAAGATGTCTAAAACACCGTTGCTGCTATTGCAGATGCTGCCATGGTTTATCGTCGGAATGCCTGTGGACGACGACGGAGGCTGCTTTTTCTTCGTCGATGCGCAGCGTTGCGAAAATGGAAGCTTGGAGTGTGCACTTTCTGGACTTGCTGCCACGGGTGTGACGTCACCAGCGACCAGTCTTAAAAAGGGACAGCGCGAGAACATCGGCTTCAGAGGGCACGGCACTTGGCTGGCGAACAAGATGTCTAAAACACCGTTGCTGCTATTGCAGATGCTGCCATGGTTTATCGTCGGAATGCCTGTGGACGACGACGGAGGCTGCTTTTTCTTCGTCGATGCGCAGCGTTACGAAAATGGAAGCTTGGAGTGCGCACTTTCTGGACTTGCTGCCACGGGTGTGACGTCACCAGCGACCAGTCTTAAAAAGGGACAGCGCGAGAACATCGGCTTCAGAGGGCACGGCACTTGGCTGGCGAACAAGATGTCTAAAACACCGTTGCTGCTATTGCAGGTTAGTTACAGCTCTACGTATCGCAGTGATAATAGATACTTGTTAGTGCTGCCGTGCCCTCGTAGATGTTGTGCTATTTTGAACGATTGCTGGTCAGTACTGTTACTGCTGATGGCTGGTGATGTTGAGGAAAATCCAGGCCCAAAGACTGCTGACATTTTGCAGGAAATTCTCGAAAAACAAAATGCTTTGGAATGCAAGGTAGACGACATCAGGAAAGAAATTGCAGAAGTGAATGCTAAAACAGATAAGATACAGGGTGTAATATCCATGTTTGATGAAATGAAAGATAGAATGGATAAACTGGAGGCCATCGTTCGAGAGCAAAATGACAAGTTAATTGATTACGAAAATAGAAGCAGACGAAATAATCTCTTGGTGTTTGGCCTTCCTGAGAGCGCGAACGAGTCTGCGCAAGTGTTAAAAAGACGCATTGTGAATGACATTTTTTCTAAAGTTCTTCGCATAGAAGTTACTACAGTGGAAAGAATTCACCGGATCGGAAAAGTAAATCGTGATAGACCAAGGCCCGTGATCCTGAAATTTTACGACAGCAAGGAAAAGGATACTATCTTTAAAAGCTGCGCAAAACTAAAGGGAACTTCGATCAGAATAAGCAACGACTATGCGAAGGAAACAGTGCAGATACGAAAGAAGTTATGGCAAAGCGCTGCCTTGGATAGGGAGGCGGGTGCGAAAGTAGTTCTCGTACACGATAAACTCAGGATAAACGATGACATATACGCATGGGATGACGTCAGAGGCGAGCGCTATTTGCACTCGGGCAAACGTGGTACTGTTACAACGAAGCGAAGTGAGCGCGTCGTATTAACTGAGGCAAACGGATCTGATAGCCCAGGCAGCTCATTTGAGGCACCAAAAAAATAGCTAAGATTGCTCTCGTTCAATGCTCGCAGTATAGTGAACAAGACTACGCACCTTGAGTACTTATTGCTTTCCCACGATCCTCACATAACCACGATAACAGAAACGTGGTTGCATGAAAATATACCGAATGATTGTGTTGTACCTCCCAGTTACAACATATTTAGAAAAGACAGAGACTCACGTGGAGGTGGGGTGTGTATAATCATTAAAGGTTCTCTTAATGCTTCGTTGATTGATTGCGAAGTACCAGAAACTCTCTGGTGTAGAATAACATGTGAAAGCACCGTTTTCCTTATTGGAGTTGTATATCGGCCACCCTCAAGCTCCCCTGAGTTTCTGAAATCCTTGAACAAGTTTTTATGTGCCCATGTAAATGGGAACACTAGGTTGATATTGACTGGGGATTTTAATATTCCACATATAAACTGGAAGAATTTTTCGTACAGTGGTGGGGAGCCAGTAAACGCAGAAAAAATGCTAGAAATTATGTTTACCTACAATTTGAAACAAATAGTGCTTGAAGATACCAGAATTACGCCGACGTCAAGGTCGATACTAGACTTGGTGTTCCTATCAAATAAATTAAATGATTACAAGGTGATGGTGCAAGATGGTATATCGGATCACAGGATGATCTGTTTTGATCTGCCTGTTCGAGCATTGAGACATGTGAAGAGCTATGTGCCAGTAAAAGTTAAAGACTATGCTAGGGCTGACGATACATCGATTCTTGACTATTTGGAGATCCAATTGGATAATTTCGAGAGCATCTCGGGTTTAAAATCAGTAGAAGAGCTATGGCAAGAATTCAAATGTATTATATGTTACTGCATAGCCAAATATGTTCCATCACGCGTTAAAAAAACGAAACAGAGAAGTCCTTGGATCACCCGAGATATAATTCATATGAAGAGGAAACTTAAGAGACTGCGTAAGGGGAGCACGTCGCCAGTGGTTCTGAGAAATTTAAAAACTGAACTCAGGCGTACCTTGGCCACATCTAAACAAACATTTTTTGAAAAAAACCTCAGTGAGTTCCTCAGGTCTTCACCTCAGAAATTTTGGCGGTATTTTAGCGACAGGAAAGAAACAGCTGATGAAATTCATGATGGTAGTAACATTATAAGAAAAAAAGATGAGATAGCAAACCATTTCAACAACTTTTTTCAGTCTGTATTTAACCCACTGGAAACTACAGCGAGTACGGAAGAAGCCTTAAGAATTCTTCCCACTGTTCCAATGGAAACAATCGAAATAGCTAGGGAAGGCGTATTTCAACAATTACTCAAATTGGACACGAAAAAATCGAGCGGTCCCGACGGTATACCAACTGTATTCCTCAAACGATATGCAGAATGGATGTCACATTATCTGACTATCATCTTTCAAAAAACATATACAATGCACTCACTGCCACAAGATTGGCGCACCGCATTCGTCATTCCTGTATTTAAAGGAGGCAACCGAAAACAGGCTACAAATTACCGTCCAGTGTCACTTACTTCAGTTACCTGCAAACTGTTCGAACATATAATAGCAAAACATATACTCAGGTTCCTAGATCAGAACACTTTGCTGTATCCTTATCAACATGGCTTCAGGACCGGGTTATCAACCGTGACACAGTTAATAGAAACAATCCATGATTTTGCGGCTGCTGTAGATATAAGACAACAGGTTGATGTGGTTTGCGTGGATTTTGCGAAGGCGTTCGATAAAGTACCCCATGTCCAATTAATCTTCAAATTACGTAATGCAGGAATAAATGAGCTCGTAATAAAATGAATTGAAGCATAATTAACAAACCGTACGCAGGTAGTAAAACTGGATGGCCATGTATCAGATCCTTTAGCTGTACTTTCAGGGGTGCCCCAAGGCTCAGTATTGGGACCACTATTGTTTCTCCTCTATATCAATGACATCAGTAGTGTGGCGGCAGAAGAGGGTGTCCAAGTTAAACTTTTTGCAGACGACTGCCTAATCTACGCCACAATTACCAAGTTAGATGACCAATTGAAAGTTCAGAATTGTTTGAAAAAGTTAGATAATTGGTGTAGGAAATGGAAAATGTCAATAAATTATTCTAAATCTACATATACACAAATCAGTAAAAGGAAAACTATCCATTCCTTTCCGTACAGCATTGGTGGACACTTGTTGGTGCATGCACAACAGTTCAAGTATCTCGGGGTAACAATTACGCGAAAATTGTCATGGACTGAACATATAGATAACGTTTGCACGATAGCCTATCAAAAGTTGTACATATTGAGGAAAAAACTGGAACATGCATCGCGTGACGTAAAACATATTGCATACACCACCTTCATTAGGACGATACTAGAATACTCAGCCGTTGTTTGGAGTCCCCATCAAGCGACCCTTAAGAAGAAGCTGGAAAGAATACAAAGACTGGCGGCGCGTTTTATTTGTTCAACATACCGAAGAAAGGAATCGGTCACGCTGATGTTACAGAGATGCAACTTAGATACTCTTGAACTGCGGAGAAAAAAATATAGGCTGAAGGTATTCTTCCAAATAATTCACGATCAACTTAAGATTGATAAGTTCAAATATTTACACCCCCCAGGCAAAATAAATCCCCGAACTAACCACGATTGCGTCATAAAACCATACCAAACAAATACTGACATGTTTCGATATTCTTTCTTCCCGGATGTCGTAGAAATGTGGAACAAACTACCAAACGCAATTGTTGTTTTAAACAATGTCACCGACTTCGAAAATGCTGTAGAGGCACACTTACGAGATTGTTGAGTTTGATGTAAGCGACCTCATGTCCATTATTTTGGAATATGTCAGTGAATTTTGAATTGTTATTTTGTATTCTGAATTGTATTAATGAAATACCTGTTTTCATTGTGAAGTGCCGAGTGTTACGCAACTTTATGTACCTTGTACATTTTTTATGTATGTAATTGTATTGTCCTCTCTGTTATGACCCTCTTGGAGGGTTGACAGTATTATTAAATAAATAAATAAATTAGCGCAAAGAAAAAAAGCGCCGCACCACCACCGGGTGGGCTCGAACCTCCAACCTTTCGGTTAACAGCCGATCGCGCTAGCCAATTGCGCCACGGAGACAGTCTCGCTCCACTCTCAACACCATCAGAACATATCTTCAAAGCTACAAGCGCAAAGAAAAAAAAGCGCCGCACCACCACCGGGTGGGCTTGAACCTCCAACCTTTCGGTTAACATCCGATCGCGCTAGCCAATTGCGCCACGGGTACAGTCTTGCTCCACTCTCACCACCATCAGAACATATCTTCAAAGCTATCAGCGCAAAGAAAAAAAAGCGCCGCACCACCACCTGGTTGGCTCGAACCTCCAACTTTTCGGTTAACAGCCGATCGCGCTAGCCAATGGCGCCAGGTAGACAGTCCTGCTCCACTCTCACCACCGTCAGAACATTTCTTCAGAGCTATTAGCGCAAAGAAAAAAAGCGCCGCGCCACCACCCGGTGGGCTCGAACATCCAACCTTTCGGTTAACAGCCGATCCCGCTAAGCCATTGCGCCACGGGGACAGTCTTGCTCCACTCTCACCACCATCAGAACATATCTTCAAAGCTATCTGCGCAAACAAAAAAAAGTGCCGCACCACCACCGGGTGGGCTCGAACCTCCAACCTTTCGGTTAACAGCCGATCGCGCTAGCCAATTGCGCCACGGAGACAGTCTCGCTCCACTCTCAACACCATCAGAACATATCTTCAAAGCTACAAGCGCAAAGAAAAAAAAGCGCCGCACCACCACCGGGTGGGCTTGAACCTCCAACCTTTCGGTTAACATCCGATCGCGCTAGCCAATTGCGCCACGGGTACAGTCTTGCTCCACTCTCACCACCATCAGAACATATCTTCAAAGCTATCAGCGCAAAGAAAAAAAAGCGCCGCACCACCACCTGGTTGGCTCGAACCTCCAACTTTTCGGTTAACAGCCGATCGCGCTAGCCAATGGCGCCAGGGAGACAGTCCTGCTCCACTCTCACCACCATCAGAACATATCTTCAAAGCTATCAGCCCAAAGAAAAAAAAGCACCGCACCACCACCGGGTGGGCTCGAACCTCCAACCTTTCGTTTAACAGCCAATCGCGCTAGCCAATTGCGCCACGGAGACAGTCCTGCTCCACTCTCCAACATCAGAACATATCTTCAAAGCTATCAGCACAAAGAAAAAAAAAGCGCCGCACCACTACTCGGTGGGCTCGAAACTCCAACCTTTCGGTTAACAGCCGATCGCGCTAGCCAATTGCGCCATGGAGACAGTCCTGCTCCACTCTCACCACCATCAGAACATATCTTCAAAGCTATTACCACAAAGAAAAAAGAAACACAACACTCCTGGGAGGGCTCGAACCTCCAACCATTTGGTTAACAACCGATCGCGCAAGCCAATTGCGCCACGGAGACAGTCCTGCTCCACTCTCACCACCATCAGAACATATCTTCAAAGCTATCAGCCCAAAGAAAAAAAGCACCGCACCACCACCGGGTGGGCTCGAACCTCCAACCTTTCGGTTAACAGCCAATCGCGCTAGCCAATTGCGCCACGGAGACAGTCCTGCTCCACACTCACCACCATCAGAACATATCTTCAAAGCAATCAGCACAAAGAAAAAAAAGCGCCGCACCACCTCCGGGTGGGCTCGAAACTCCAACCTTTCGGTTAAAAGCCGATCGCGCTAGCCAATCGCGCCACGGAGACAGTCCTGCTCCACTTTCACCACCATCAGAACATATCTTCAAAGCTATTAGTGCAAAGAGAAAAGCAACACACCATTCCCAGGAGGGCTCAAAACTCCAACCCTTCAGTTTACAGCCGATCGCGCTAGCCCATTGCGCCACGAGGACAGTCTTGCTCCACTCTCACCACCATCACAACATATCTTCCAAGCTATCAGCACAAAGAAAAAAGCAACACAACACTCCTGGGAGGGCTCGAACCTCCAACCTTTTGGTTAACAACCGATCGCGCAAGCCAATTGCGCCACGGAGACAGTCCTGCTCCACTCTCACCACCATCAGAACATATCTTCAAAGCTATCAGCCCAAAGAAAAAAAGCACCGCACCACCACCAGGTGGGCTCGAACCTTCAACCTTTCGGTTAACAGCCGATTGCGCAAGCCAATTGCGCCACGGAGGCAGTCCTGCTCCACTCTCACCACCATCAGAACATATCTTCAAAGCTATCAGCCCAAAGAAAAAAAGCACCGCACCACCACCGGGTGGGCTCGAACCTCCAACCTTTCGGTTAACAGCCAATCGCGCTAGCCAATTGCGCCACGGAGACAGTCCTGCTTCACTCTCACCACCATCAGAACATATCTTCAAAGCTATCAGCCCAAAAAAAAAAGAACCGCACCACCACCGGGTGGGCTCGAACCTCCAACCTTTCGGTTAACAGCCGATCGCGCTAGCCAATGGCGCCACGGAGACAGTCCTGCTCCACTCTCACCACCGTCAAAACATTTATTCAGAGCTATCACCCCAAAGAAAAAAAGCGCCGCACCACCACCGGGTGGGCTCAAACCTCCAACCTTTCGGTTAACAGCCGATCGCGCTAGCCAATTGCGCCATGGAGACAGTCCTGCTCCACTTTCACCACCATGAGAACATATCTTCAAAGCTATTACCACAAAAAAAAAGCAACACACCACTCCTGGGAGGGCTCGAAACTCCAACCTTTCGGTTAACAGCCGATCGCGCTAGCCCATTGCGCCATGGAGACAGTCCTGCTCCACTTTCACCACCATCAGAACATATCTTCAAAGCTATTACCACAAAAAAAGCAACACACCACTCCTGGGAGGGCTCGAAACTCCAACCTTTCGGTTAACAGCCGATCGCGCTAGCCCATTGCGCCACGGAGACAGTCCTGCTCCACTCTCACCACCATTACAACATATCTTTCAAGCTATCAGCCCAAAGAAAAAAAAAAGCGCCGCACCACCACCGGGTGGGCTCGAACCTCCAACCTTTTGGTTAACGGCCGATCGCGCTAGCCAATGGCGCCACGGGGACAGTCTTGCTCCACTCTCACCACCCTCAGAACATATCTTCAAAGCTATCAGCGCAAAGAAAAAAAAGCGCCGCACCACCACCGGGTTGGCTCGAACCTCCAACTTTTCGGTTAACAGCCGATCGCGCTAGCCAATGGCGCCAGGGAGACAGTCCTGCTCCACTCTCACCACCATCAGAACATATCTTCAAAGCTATCAGCCCAAAGAAAAAAAAAGCACCGCACCACCACCGGGTGGGCTCGAACCTCCAACCTTTCGTTTAACAGCCAATCGCGCTAGCCAATTGCGCCACGGAGACAGTCCTGCTCCACTCTCCAACATCAGAACATATCTTCAAAGCTATCAGCACAAAGAAAAAAAAAGCGCCGCACCACTACTCGGTGGGCTCGAAACTCCAACCTTTCGGTTAACAGCCGATCGCGCTAGCCAATTGCGCCATGGAGACAGTCCTGCTCCACTCTCACCACCATCAGAACATATCTTCAAAGCTATTACCACAAAGAAAAAAGCAACACAACACTCCTGGGAGGGCTCGAACCTCCAACCTTTTGGTTAACAACCGATCGCGCAAGCCAATTGTGCCACGGAGACAGTCCTGCTCCACTCTCACCACCATCAGAACATATCTTCAAAGCTATCAGGCCAAAGAAAAAAAGCACCGCACCACCACCGGGTGGGCTCGAACCTCCAATCTTTCGGTTAACAGCCAATCGCGCTAGCCAATTGCGCCACGGAGACAGTCTTGCTCCACTCTCACCACCATCAGAACATATCTTCAAAGCTATCAGCGCAAACAAAAAAAAGTGCCGCACCACCACCGGGTGGGCTCGAACCTCCAACCTTTCGGTTAACAGCCGATCGCGCTAGCCAATTGCGCCACGGAGACAATCGTGCTCCACACTCACCACCATCAGAAATTATCTTCAAAGCTATCATCGCAAAGAAAAAAGCAACACACCCCACCCGGGAGGGCTCGAACCTCCAACTTTTTGGTTAACAGCCGATCGCGCTAGCCAATGGCGCCACGGGGACAGTCTTGCTCCACTCTCACCACCCTCAGAACATATCTTCAAAGCTATCAGCGCAAAGAAAAAAAAGCGCCGCACCACCACCGGGTTGGCTCGAACCTCCAACTTTTCGGTTAACAGCCGATCGCGCTAGCCAATGGCGCCAGGGAGACAGTCCTGCTCCACTCTCACCACCATCAGAACATATCTTCAAAGCTATCAGCCCAAAGAAAAAAAAAGCACCGCACCACCACCGGGTGGGCTCGAACCTCCAACCTTTCGTTTAACAGCCAATCGCGCTAGCCAATTGCGCCACGGAGACAGTCCTGCTCCACTCTCCAACATCAGAACATATCTTCAAAGCTATCAGCACAAAGAAAAAAAAAGCGCCGCACCACTACTCGGTGGGCTCGAAACTCCAACCTTTCGGTTAACAGCCGATCGCGCTAGCCAATTGCGCCATGGAGACAGTCCTGCTCCACTCTCACCACCATCAGAACATATCTTCAAAGCTATTACCACAAAGAAAAAAGCAACACAACACTCCTGGGAGGGCTCGAACCTCCAACCTTTTGGTTAACAACCGATCACGCAAGCCAATTGCGCCACGGAGACAGTCCTGCTCCACTCTCACCACCATCAGAACATATCTTCAAAGCTATCAGCCCAAAGAAAAAAAGCACCGCACCCCCACCGGGTGGGCTCGAACCTCCAACCTTTCGGTTAACAGCCAATCGCGCTAGCCAATTGCGCCACGGAGACAGTCCTGCTCCACACTCACCACCATCAGAACATATCTTCAAAGCAATCAGCACAAAGAAAAAAAAGCGCCGCACCACCTCCGGGTGGGCTCGAAACTCCAACCTTTCGGTTAAAAGCCGATCGCGCTAGCCAATCGCGCCACGGAGACAGTCCTGCTCCACTTTCACCACCATCAGAACATATCCTCAAAGCTATTAGTGCAAAGAAAAAAGCAACACACCATTCCCGGGAGGGCTCGAAACTCCAACCTTTCGGTTAACAGCCGATCGCGCTAGCCAATTGCGCCATGGAGACAGTCCTGCTCCACTCTCACCACCATCAGAACATATCTTCAAAGCTATTACCACAAAGAAAAAAGCAACACAACACTCCTGGGAGGGCTCGAACCTCCAACCTTTTGGTTAACAACCGATCACGCAAGCCCATTGCGCCACGAGGACAGTCTTGCTCCACTCTCACCACCATCAGAACATATCTTCCAAGCTATCAGCACAAAGAAAAAAATTGCGCCGCACCACCAGCAGGTGGGCTCGAACCTTCAACCTTGCGGTTAACAGCCGATTGCGCAAGCCGATTGCGCCACGGAGGCAGTCCTGCTCCACTCTCACCACCATCAGAACATATCTTCAAAGCTATCAGCCCAAAGAAAAAAAGCACCGCACCACCACTGGGTGGGCTCAAACCTCCAACCTTTCGGTTAACAGCCAATCGCGCTAGCCAATTGCGCCACGGAGACAGTCCTGCTTCACTCTCACAACCATCAGAACATATCTTCAAAGCTATCAGCCCAAAGAAAAAAAAGAACCGCACCACCACCGGGTGGGCTCGAACCTCCAACCTTTCGGTTAACAGCCGATCGCGCTAGCCAATGGCGCCACGGAGACAGTCCTGCTCCACTCTCACCACCGTCAAAACATTTATTCGGAGCTATCACCCCAAAGAAAAAAAGCGCCGCACCACCACCGGGTGGGCTCAAACCTCCAACCTTTCGGTTAACAGCCGATCGCGCTAGCCAATTGCGCCATGGAGACAGTCCTGCTCCACTTTCACCACCATGAGAACATATCTTCAAAGCTATTACCACAAAAAAAAGCAACACACCACTCCTGGGAGGGCTCGAAACTCCAACCTTTCGGTTAACAGCCGATCGCGCTAGCCCATTGCGCCATGGAGACAGTCCTGCTCCACTTTCACCACCATCAGAACATATCTTCAAAGCTATTACCACAAAAAAAGCAACACACCACTCCTGGGAGGGCTCGAAACTCCAACCTTTCGGTTAACAGCCGATCGCGCTAGCCCATTGCGCCACGGAGACAGTCCTGCTCCACTCTCACCACCATTACAACATATCTTTCAAGCTATCAGCCCAAAGAAAAAAAAAGCGCCGCACCACCACCGGGTGGGCTCGAACCTCCAACCTTTTGGTTAACGGCCGATCGCGCTAGCCAATTGCGCCACAGAGACAATCGTGCTCCACACTCACCACCATCAGAAATTATCTTCAAAGCTATCATCGCGAAGAAAAAAGCAACACATCCCACCCGGGAGGGCTCGAACCTCCAACTTTTTGGTTAACAGCCGATCGCGCTAGCCAATGGCGCCACGGGGACAGTCCTGCTCCACTCTCACCACCGTCAGAACATTTCTTCAAAGCTATCAGCCTAAAGAAAAAAAAGCGCCACACCACCACCGGGGGGGCTCGAACCTCCAACCTTTTGGTTAACAGCCGATCGCGCTAGCCAATTGCGCCACAGAGACAGTCGTGCTTCACTCTCACCACCGTCAGACCATTTCTTCAGAGCTGTCGCCCCAAAGAAAAAAAAAGCGCCGCACCACCACCGGGTGGGCTCGAACCTCCAACCTTTCGGTTAACAGTTGATCGCGCTAGCCAATTGCGCCACGGAGACAGTCCTGCTCCACTCTCACCACCGTCAGAACATTTCTTCAGAGCTATCAGCCCAAAGAAGAAAAAGCGCCGCACCACCACCGGGTGGGCTCGAAACTCCAACCTTTCGGTTATCAGCCGATCGCCCTAGCCAATTGCGCCATGGAGACAGTCCTGCTCCACTCTCACCACCATCAGAACATATCTTCAAAGCTATTAGCGCAAAGAAAAAAAGCGCCGCGCCACCACCGGGTGGCCTCGAACCTCAACCTTTCGGTTAACAGCCGATCGCGCTAACCCATTGCGCCACGGGGACAGTCTTGCTCCACTCTCACCACCATCAGAACATATCTTCAAAGCTATCAGCGCAAACAAAAAAAAGCGCCGCACCACCACCGGGTGGGCTCGAACCTCCAACCTTTCGGTTAACAGCCGATCGCGCTAGCCAATTGCGCCACGGAGACAGTCTTGCTCCACTCTCAACACCATCAGAATATATCTTCAAAGCTACAAGCGCAAAGAAAAAAAAGCGCCGCACCACCACCGGGTGGGCTCGAACCTCCAACCTTTCGGTTAACAGCGGATCGCGCTAGCCAATTGCGCCATGGAGACAGTCCTGCTCCACTCTCACCACCATCAGAACATATCTTCAAAGCTATTACCACAAAGAAAAAAGCAACACACCACTCCTGGGAGGGCTCGAACCTCCAATCTTTTGGTTAACAGCCGATCGCGCAAGCCAATTGCGCCACGGAGACCGTCCTGCTCCACTCTCACCACCGTCAGAACATATCTTCAAAGCTATCAGCGCAAAGAAAAAAAAGCGCCGCACCACCACCGGGTGGGCTCGAACCTCCAACCTTTCGGTTAACAGCCGATCGCGCTAGCCAATGGCGCCAGGGAGACAGTCCTGCTCCACTCTCACCACCATCAGAACATATCTTCAAAGCTATCAGCCCAAAGAAAAAAAAGCACCGCACCACCACCGGGTGGGCTCGAACCTCCAACCTTTCGTTTACCAGCCAATCGCGCTAGCCAATTGCGCCACGGAGACAGTCCTGCTCCACTCTCCACCATCAGAACATATCTTCAAAGCTATCAGCACAAAGAAAAAAAAGCGCCGCACCACTACTGGGTGGGCTCGAAACTCCAACCTTTCGGTTAACAGCCGATCGCGCTAGCCAATTGCGCCATGGAGACAGTCCTGCTTCACTCTCACCACCATCAGAACATATCTTCAAAGCTATTACCACAAAGAAAAAAGCAACACACCACTCCTGGGAGGGCTCGAACCTCCAATCTTTTGGTTAACAGCTGATCGCGCAAGCCAATTGCGCCACGGAGACCGTCCTGCTCCACTCTCACCACCATCAGAACATATCTTCAAAGCTATCAGCCCAAAAAAAAAAGCACCGCACCACCACCGGGTGGGCTCGAACCTCCAACCTTTCGGTTAACAGCCAATCGCGCTAGCCAATTGCGCCACGGAGACAGTCCTGCTCCACTCTCACCACCATCAGAACATATATTCAAAGCTATCAGCACAAAGAAAAAAAAGCGCCGCACCACCACCGGGTGGGCTCGAAACTCCAACCTTTCGATTAACAGCCAATCGCGCTAGCCAATTGCGCTATGGAGACAGTCCTGCTCTACTCTCACCACCATCAGAACATAATTCAAAGCTATTACCACAAAGAAAAAAGCAACACACCACTCCTGGGAGGGCTCGACACTCCAACCTTTCGGTTAACAGCCGATCGCGCTAGCTCATTGCGCCACGGAGATAGCCTTGCTCCACTCTCAACACCATCAGATCATATCTTCAAAGCTATTAGCGCAAAGAAAAAAAGCGCCGCACCACCACCGGGTGGGCTCGAACCTCCAACCTTTCGGTTAAAAGCCGATCGCGCTAGCCAATCGCGCCACGAAGACAGTCTTGCTCCACTCTCACCACCATCAGAACATATCTTCAAAGCTATCAGCGCAAAGAAAAAAAAGCGCCGCACCACCACCGGGTGGGCTCGAACCTCCAACGTTTCGGTTAACAGCCGATCGCGCTAGCCAATGGCGCCAGGGAGACAGTCCTGCTCCACTCTCACCACCATCAGAACATATCTTCAAAGCTATCAGCCCAAAGAAAAAAAAGCACCGCACCACCACCGGGTGGGCTCGAACCTCCAACCTTTCGTTTACCAGCCAATCGCGCTAGCCAATTGCGCCACGGAGACAGTCCTGCTCCACTCTCCACCATCAGAACATATCTTCAAAGCTATCAGCACAAAGAAAAAAAGCGCCGCACCACTACTGGGTGGGCTCGAAACTCCAACCTTTCGGTTAACAGCCGATCGCGCTAGCCAATTGCGCCATGGAGACAGTCCTGCTCTACTCTCACCACCATCAGAACATAATTCAAAGCTATTACCACAAAGAAAAAAGCAACACACCACTCCTGGGAGGGCTCGACACTCCAACCTTTCGGTTAACAGCCGATCGCGCTAGCCCATTGCGCCACGGAGATAGCCTTGCTCCACTCTCAACACCATCAGATCATATTTTCAAAGCTATTAGCGCAAAGAAAAAAAGCGCCGCACCACCACCGGGTGGGCTCGAACCTCCAACCTTTCGGTTAAAAGCCGATCGCGCTAGCCAATCGCGCCACGGAGACAGTCCTGCTCCACTTTCACCACCATCAGAACATATCTTCAAAGCTATTAGTGCAAAGAAAAAAGCAACACACCATTCCCGGGAGGGCTCAAAACTCCAACCCTTCGGTTTACAGCCGATCGCGCTAGCCCATTGCGCCACGGAGACAGTCCTGCTTCACTCTCACCACCATCAGAACATATCTTCAAAGCTATCAGCACAAAGAAAAAAAAAGCGCCACACCATCACCGGGTGGGCTCGAACCTCCAACCTTTCGGTTAACAGCCGATCGCGCAAGCAAATTGCGCCACGGAGACAGTCCTGCTCCACTCTCACCACCGTCAAAACATTTATTCAGAGCTATCACCCCAAAGAAAAAAAAAGCGCCGCACCACCACCGGGTGGGCTCAAACCTCCAACCTTTTAGTTAACAGCCGATCGCGCTAGCCGATTGCGCCCCGGAGACAGTCCTGCTTCACTCTCACCACCATCAGAACATATCTTCAAAGCTATCAGCGCAAAGAAAAACAAGCGCCGCACCACCACCGGGTGGGCTCGAACCTCCAACCTTTCGGTTAACAGCCGATCGCACAAGCCAATTGCGCCACGGAGACAGTCCTGCTCCACTCTCACCACCATCAGAACATATCTTCAAAGCTATCAGCCCAAAGAAAAAAAAGAACCGCACCACCACCGGGTGGGCTCGAACCTCCAATCTTTCAGTTAACAGCCAATCGCGCTAGCCAATGGCGCCAGGGAGACAGTCCTGCTCCACTCTCACCACCATCAGAACATATCTTCAAAGCTATCAGCCCAAAGAATAGAAAGCGCCGCAACACCACCGGGTGGGCCCGAACCTCCAACCTTTTGGTTAACGGCCGATCGCGCTAGCCAATTGCGCCACGGAGACAATCGTGCTGCACGCTCACCACCATCAGAACATATCTTCAAAGCTATCAGCGCAAAGAAAAAAGCAACACACCCCACCCGGGAGAGCTCGAACCTCCAACTTTTCGGTTAACAGCCGATCGCGCTAACCAATGGCGCCACGGGGACAGTCCTGCTCCACTCTCACCACCGTCAGAACATTTCTTCAGAGCTATCAGCCCAAAGAAAAAAAGCGCCGCACCACCACCGGGTGGGCTCGAACCTCCAACCTTTCGGTTAACAGCCGATCGCGCTAGCCCATTGCGCCACAGAGACAGTCGTGCTCCACTCTCACCACCGTCAGACCATTTCTTCAGAGCTATCGCCCCAAAGAAAAAAAAAAGCACCGCACCACCACCGGGTGGGCTCGAACCTCCAACCTTTCGTTTACCAGCCAATCGCGCTAGCCAATTGCGCCACGGAGACAGTCTTGCTCCACTCTCACCACCATCAGAACATATCTTCAAAGCTATCAGCGCAAAGAAAAAAAAGCGCCGCACCACCACCGGGTGGGCTCGAACCTCCAACGTTTCGGTTAACAGCCGATCGCGCTAGCCAATGGCGCCAGGGAGACAGTCCTGCTCCACTCTCACCACCATCAGAACATATCTTCAAAGCTATCAGCCCAAAGAAAAAAAAGCACCGCACCACCACCGGGTGGGCTCGAACCTCCAACCTTTCGTTTACCAGCCAATCGCGCTAGCCAATTGCGCCACGGAGACAGTCCTGCTCCACTCTCCACCATCAGAACATATCTTCAAAGCTATCAGCACAAAGAAAAAAAGCGCCGCACCACTACTGGGTGGGCTCGAAACTCCAACCTTTCGGTTAACAGCCGATCGCGCTAGCCAATTGCGCCATGGAGACAGTCCTGCTCTACTCTCACCACCATCAGAACATAATTCAAAGCTATTACCACAAAGAAAAAAGCAACACACCACTCCTGGGAGGGCTCGACACTCCAACCTTTCGGTTAACAGCCGATCGCGCTAGCCCATTGCGCCACGGAGATAGCCTTGCTCCACTCTCAACACCATCAGATCATATTTTCAAAGCTATTAGCGCAAAGAAAAAAAGCGCCGCACCACCACCGGGTGGGCTCGAACCTCCAACCTTTCGGTTAAAAGCCGATCGCGCTAGCCAATCGCGCCACGGAGACAGTCCTGCTCCACTTTCACCACCATCAGAACATATCTTCAAAGCTATTAGTGCAAAGAAAAAAGCAACACACCATTCCCGGGAGGGCTCAAAACTCCAACCCTTCGGTTTACAGCCGATCGCGCTAGCCCATTGCGCCACGGAGACAGTCCTGCTTCACTCTCACCACCATCAGAACATATCTTCAAAGCTATCAGCACAAAGAAAAAAAAAGCGCCACACCATCACCGGGTGGGCTCGAACCTCCAACCTTTCGGTTAACAGCCGATCGCGCAAGCAAATTGCGCCACGGAGACAGTCCTGCTCCACTCTCACCACCGTCAAAACATTTATTCAGAGCTATCACCCCAAAGAAAAAAAAGCGCCGCACCACCACCGGGTGGGCTCAAACCTCCAACCTTTTAGTTAACAGCCGATCGCGCTAGCCGATTGCGCCCCGGAGACAGTCCTGCTTCACTCTCACCACCATCAGAACATATCTTCAAAGCTATCAGCGCAAAGAAAAACAAGCGCCGCACCACCACCGGGTGGGCTCGAACCTCCAACCTTTCGGTTAACAGCCGATCGCACAAGCCAATTGCGCCACGGAGACAGTCCTGCTCCACTCTCACCACCATCAGAACATATCTTCAAAGCTATCAGCCCAAAGAAAAAAAAGAACCGCACCACCACCGGGTGGGCTCGAACCTCCAATCTTTCAGTTAACAGCCAATCGCGCTAGCCAATGGCGCCAGGGAGACAGTCCTGCTCCACTCTCACCACCATCAGAACATATCTTCAAAGCTATCAGCCCAAAGAATAGAAAGCGCCGCAACACCACCGGGTGGGCCCGAACCTCCAACCTTTTGGTTAACGGCCGATCGCGCTAGCCAATTGCGCCACGGAGACAATCGTGCTGCACGCTCACCACCATCAGAACATATCTTCAAAGCTATCAGCGCAAAGAAAAAAGCAACACACCCCACCCGGGAGAGCTCGAACCTCCAACTTTTCGGTTAACAGCCGATCGCGCTAACCAATGGCGCCACGGGGACAGTCCTGCTCCACTCTCACCACCGTCAGAACATTTCTTCAGAGCTATCAGCCCAAAGAAAAAAAGCGCCGCACCACCACCGGGTGGGCTCGAACCTCCAACCTTTCGGTTAACAGCCGATCGCGCTAGCCCATTGCGCCACAGAGACAGTCGTGCTCCACTCTCACCACCGTCAGACCATTTCTTCAGAGCTATCGCCCCAAAGAAAAAAAAAGCACCGCACCACCACCGGGTGGGCTCGAACCTCCAACCTTTCGTTTACCAGCCAATCGCGCTAGCCAATTGCGCCACGGAGACAGTCCTGCTCCACTCTCCACCATCAGAACATATCTTCAAAGCTATCAGCACAAAGAAAAAAAAGCGCCGCACCACTACTGGGTGGGCTCGAAACTCCAACCTTTCGGTTAACAGCCGATCGCGCTAGCCAATTGCGCCATGGAGACAGTCCTGCTTCACTCTCACCACCATCAGAACATATCTTCAAAGCTATTACCACAAAGAAAAAAGCAACACACCACTCCTGGGAGGGCTCGAACCTCCAATCTTTTGGTTAACAGCTGATCGCGCAAGCCAATTGCGCCACGGAGACCGTCCTGCTCCACTCTCACCACCATCTGAACATATCTTCAAAGCTATCAGCCCAAAAAAAAAAAAAGCACCGCACCACCACCGGGTGGGCTCGAACCTCCAACCTTTCGGTTAACAGCCAATCGCGCTAGCCAATTGCGCCACGGAGACAGTCCTGCTCCACTCTCACCACCATCAGAACATATATTCAAAGCTATCAGCACAAAGAAAAAAAAGCGCCGCACCACCACCGGGTGGGCTCGAAACTCCAACCTTTCGATTAACAGCCGATCGCGCTAGCCAATTGCGCTATGGAGACAGTCCTGCTCTACTCTCACCACCATCAGAACATAATTCAAAGCTATTACCACAAAGAAAAAAGCAACACACCACTCCTGGGAGGGCTCGACACTCCAACCTTTCGGTTAACAGCCGATCGCGCTAGCTCATTGCGCCACGGAGATAGCCTTGCTCCACTCTCAACACCATCAGATCATATCTTCAAAGCTATTAGCGCAAAGAAAAAAAGCGCCGCACCACCACCGGGTGGGCTCGAACCTCCAACCTTTCGGTTAAAAGCCGATCGCGCTAGCCAATCGCGCCACGAAGACAGTCTTGCTCCACTCTCACCACCATCAGAACATATCTTCAAAGCTATCAGCGCAAAGAAAAAAAAGCGCCGCACCACCACCGGGTGGGCTCGAACCTCCAACGTTTCGGTTAACAGCCGATCGCGCTAGCCAATGGCGCCAGGGAGACAGTCCTGCTCCACTCTCACCACCATCAGAACATATCTTCAAAGCTATCAGCCCAAAGAAAAAAAAGCACCGCACCACCACCGGGTGGGCTCGAACCTCCAACCTTTCGTTTACCAGCCAATCGCGCTAGCCAATTGCGCCACGGAGACAGTCCTGCTCCACTCTCCACCATCAGAACATATCTTCAAAGCTATCAGCACAAAGAAAAAAAGCGCCGCACCACTACTGGGTGGGCTCGAAACTCCAACCTTTCGGTTAACAGCCGATCGCGCTAGCCAATTGCGCCATGGAGACAGTCCTGCTCCACTCTCACCACAATCAGAACATATCTTCAAAGCTATTACCACAAAGAAAAAAGCAACACACCACTCCTGGGAGGGCTCGAACCTCCAATCTTTTGGTTAACAGCCGATCGCGCAAGCCAATTGCGCCACGGAGACCGTCCTGCTACACTCTCACCACCATCAGAACATATCTTCAAAGCTATCAGCCCAAAGAAAAAAAAGCACCGCACCACCACCGGGTGGGCTCGAACCTCCAACCTTTCGGTTAACAGCCAATCGCGCTAGCCAATTGCGCCACGGAGACAGTCCTGCTCCACTCTCACCACCATCAGAACATATCTTCAAAGCTATCAGCACAAAGAAAAAAAAGCGCCGCACCACCACCGGGTGGGCTCGAAACTCCAACCTTTCGGTTAACAGCCGATCGCGCTAGCCAATTGCGCTATGGAGACAGTCCTGCTCTACTCTCACCACCATCAGAACATAATTCAAAGCTATTACCACAAAGAAAAAAGCAACACACCACTCCTGGGAGGGCTCGACACTCCAACCTTTCGGTTAACAGCCGATCGCGCTAGCCCATTGCGCCACGGAGATAGCCTTGCTCCACTCTCAACACCATCAGATCATATCTTCAAAGCTATTAGCGCAAAGAAAAAAAGCGCCGCACCACCACCGGGTGGGCTCGAACCTCCAACCTTTCGGTTAAAAGCCGATCGCGCTAGCCAATCGCGCCACGGAGACAGTCCTGCTCCACTTTCACCACCATCAGAACATATCTTCAAAGCTATTAGTGCAAAGAAAAAAGCAACACACCATTCCCGGGAGGGCTCAAAACTCCAACCCTTCGGTTTACAGCCGATCGCGCTAGCCCATTGCGCCACGGAGACAGTCCTGCTTCACTCTCACCACCATCAGAACATATCTTCAAAGCTATCAGCACAAAGAAAAAAAAAGCGCCACACCATCACCGGGTGGGCTCGAACCTCCAACCATTCGGTTAACAGCCGATCGCGCAAGCAAATTGCGCCACGGAGACAGTCCTGCTCCACTCTCACCACCGTCAAAACATTTATTCAGAGCTATCACCCCAAAGAAAAAAAAGCGCCGCACCACCACCGGGTGGGCTCAAACCTCCAACCTTTTAGTTAACAGCCGATCGCGCTAGCCGATTGCGCCCCGGAGACAGTCCTGCTTCACTCTCACCACCATCAGAACATATCTTCAAAGCTATCAGCGCAAAGAAAAACAAGCGCCGCACCACCACCGGGTGGGCTCGAACCTCCAACCTTTCGGTTAACAGCCGATCGCACAAGCCAATTGCGCCACGGAGACAGTCCTGCTCCACTCTCACCACCATCAGAACATATCTTCAAAGCTATCAGCCCAAAGAATAGAAAGCGCCGCAACACCACCGGGTGGGCCCGAACCTCCAACCTTTTGGTTAACGGCCGATCGCGCTAGCCAATTGCGCCACGGAGACAATCGTGCTGCACGCTCACCACCATCAGAACATATCTTCAAAGCTATCAGCGCAAAGAAAAAAGCAACACACCCCACCCGGGAGAGCTCGAACCTCCATCTTTTCGGTTAACAGCCGATCGCGCTAACCAATGGCGCCACGGGGACAGTCCTGCTCCACTCTCACCACCGTCAGAACATTTCTTCAGAGCTATCAGCCCAAAGAAAAAAAGCGCCGCACCACCACCGGGTGGGCTCGAACCTCCAACCTTTCGGTTAACAGCCGATCGCGCTAGCCCATTGCGCCACAGAGACAGTCGTGCTCCACTCTCACCACCGTCAGACCATTTCTTCAGAGCTATCGCCCCAAAGAAAAAAAAAGCACCGCACCACCACCGGGTGGGCTCGAACCTCCAACCTTTCGGTTAACAGCCGAATGCGCTAGCCAATTGCGCCACGGAGACAGTCCTGCTCCACTCTCACCGCCGTCAGAACATTTCTTCAGAGCTATCACCTCAAAGAAAAAAAAGCGCCGCACCACCACCGGGTGGGCTGGAAACTCCAACATTTCGGTTAACAGCCGATCGCGCTAGCCAATCGCGCCATGGAGACAGTCCTGCTCCACTCTCACCACCATCAGAACATATCTTCAAAGCTATTACCACAAAGAAAAAAGCAACACACCACTCCCGGGAGGCCTCGAAACTCCAACCTTTCGGTAAACAGCCGATCGCGCTAGCACAATGCGCCACGGAGACAGTCTTGCTCCACTCTCAACACCGTCAGAACATATATTCAAAGCTATCAGCGCAAAGAAGAAAAAGCGCCCCACCACCACCGGGTGGGCTCGAACCTCCAACCTTTCGGTTAACAGCCGATCGCGCTAGCCAATTGCTCCACGGAGACAGTCCTTCTCCACTCTCACCACCACCAGAACATATCTTCAAAGCTATCAGTGCAAAGAAAAAAATGCGCCGCACCACCACCGGGTGGGCTCGAACCTCCAGCCTTTCGGTTAATGGCCGATCGCGCAAGCCAATTGCGCCACGGAGACAGTCATGCTCCACTCTCACCACCATCAGAACATATCTTCAAAGCTATCAGCCCCAAAAAAACGCACCGCACCACCACTGGGTGGGCTGGAACTTCCAACCTTTCGGTTAACAGCCAATCGCGTTAGCCAAGTGCGCCACATAGACAGCCTTGCTCCACTCTCTACACCATCAGAACATATCTTCAAAGCTATTAGCGCAAAGAAAAAAAGTGCCGCACCACCACCGGGTGGGCTCGAACCTCCAACCTTTCGGTTAACAGGTAATCGCGCTAGCCAATTCCGGCACGGAGACAGTCCTGCTCCACTCTCACATCCATCAGAACATATCTTCAAAGCTATTAGTGCAAAGAAAAAAGCAGCACACCACTCCCGGGAGGACTCGAAACTCCAACCTTTCGGTTAACAGCCGATCGCGCTAGCCAATTGCGCTATGGAGACAGTCCTGCTCTACTCTCACCACCATCAGAACATAATTCAAAGCTATTACCACAAAGAAAAAAGCAACACACCACTCCTGGGAGGGCTCGACACTCCAACCTTTCGGTTAACAGCCGATCGCGCTAGCCCATTGCGCCACGGAGATAGCCTTGCTCCACTCTCAACACCATCAGATCATATCTTCAAAGCTATTAGCGCAAAGAAAAAAAGCGCCGCACCACCACCGGGTGGGCTCGAACCTCCAACCTTTCGGTTAACAGCCGATCGCGCTAGCCCATTGCGCCACAGAGACAGTCGTGCTCCACTCTCACCACCGTCAGACCATTTCTTCAGAGCTATCGCCCCAAAGAAAAAAAAGCACCGCACCACCACCGGGTGGGCTCGAACCTCCAACCTTTCGGTTAACAGCCGAATGCGCTAGCCAATTGCGCCACGGAGACAGTCCTGCTCCACTCTCACCGCCGTCAGAACATTTCTTCAGAGCTATCACCTCAAAGAAAAAAAAGCGCCGCACCACCACCGGGTGGGCTGGAAACTCCAACATTTCGGTTAACAGCCGATCGCGCTAGCCAATCGCGCCATGGAGACAGTCCTGCTCCACTCTCACCACCATCAGAACATATCTTCAAAGCTATTACCACAAAGAAAAAAGCAACACACCACTCCCGGGAGGCCTCGAAACTCCAACCTTTCGGTAAACAGCCGATCGCGCTAGCACAATGCGCCACGGAGACAGTCTTGCTCCACTCTCAACACCGTCAGAACATATATTCAAAGCTATCAGCGCAAAGAAGAAAAAGCGCCCCACCACCACCGGGTGGGCTCGAACCTCCAACCTTTCGGTTAACAGCCGATCGCGCTAGCCAATTGCGCCACGGAGACAGTCCTTCTCCACTCTCACCACCACCAGAACATATCTTCAAAGCTATCAGTGCAAAGAAAAAAATGCGCCGCACCACCACCGGGTGGGCTCGAACCTCCAGCCTTTCGGTTAATGGCCGATCGCGCAAGCCAATTGCGCCACGGAGACAGTCATGCTCCACTCTCACCACCATCAGAACATATCTTCAAAGCTATCAGCCCCAAAAAAAAGCACCGCACCACCACCGGGTGGGCTGGAACCTCCAACCTTTCGGTTAACAGCCAATCGCGTTAGCAAAGTGCGCCACATAGACAGCCTTGCTCCACTCTCTACACCATCAGAACATATCTTCAAAGCTATTAGCGCAAAGAAAAAAAGCGCCGCACCACCACCGGGTGGGCTCGAACCTCCAACCTTTCGGTTAACAGGTAATCGCGCTAGCCAATTCCGGCACGGAGACAGTCCTGCTCCACTCTCACATCCATCAGAACATATCTTCAAAGCTATTAGTGCAAAGAAAAAAGCAGCACACCACTCCCGGGAGGACTCGAAACTCCAACCTTTCGGTTAACAGCCGATCGCGCTAGCCCATTGTGCCACGGGGACTGTCTTGCTCCACTCTCACTACCATCAGTACATATCTTCAAAGCTATCAGCACAAAGAAAAAAAAACGCCGCACCACCACCGGGTGGGCTCGAACCTCCAACCTTTCGGTTAACAGCCGATCGCGCAAGCTAATTGCGCCACGGAGACAGTCCTGCTCCACTCTCACCACCATCAGAACATATCTTCAAAGCTATCGGCGCAAAGAAAAAAAGCACCGCACCACCACCGGGTGGGCTCGAACCTCCAACCTTTCGGTTAACAGGTAATCGCGCTAGCCAATTGCGCCACGGAGACAGTCCTGCTCCACTCTCACCACCATCAGAACATATCTTCAAAGCTATCAGCACAAAGAGAAAAAAGCGCCGCACCACCACCAGGTGGGCTCGAAACTCCAACATTTCGGTTAACAGCCGATCGCGCTAGCCAATTGCGCCATGGAGACAGTCCTGCTCCACTCTCACCACCATCAGAACATATCTTCAAAGCTATTACCACAAAGAAAAAAGCAACACACCACTTCTGGGAGGGCTCGAAACTCCAACCTTTCGGTTAACAGCCGATCGCGCTAGCCCATTGCACCACGGAGACAGTCGTGCTCCACTCTCACCAGCATCAGAACATATCTTCAAAGCTATCAGCCCAAAGAAAAAAAAGCGCCGCACCACCACCGGGTGGGCTCGAACCTCCAACCTTTCGGTTAACAGCCGATCGCGCTAGCCAATTGCGCCACGGAGACAGTCTTGCTCCACTTTCAACACCATCAGAACATATCTTCAAAGCTACAAGCGCAAAGAAAAAAAAGCGCCGCACCACCACCGGGTGGGCTCGAACCTCCAACCTTTCGGTTAACAGCCGATCGCGCTAGCCAATTGCGCCATGGAGAGAGTCCTGCTCCACTCTCACCACCATCAGAACATATCTTCAAAGCTATTACCACAAAGAAAAAAGCAACACACCACTCCTAGGAGGGCTCGAACCTCCAATCTTTTGGTTAACAGCCGATCGCGCAAGCCAATTGCGCCACGGAGACCGTCCTGCTCCACTCTCACCACCATCAGAACATATCTTCAAAGCTATCAGCGCAAAGAAAAAAAAGCGCCGCATCACCACCGGGTGGGCTCGAACCTCCAACCTTTCGGTTAACAGCCGATCGCGCTAGCCAATGGCGCCAGGGAGACAGTCCTGCTCCACTCTCACCACCATCAGAACATATCTTCAAAGCTATCAGCCCAAAGAAAAAAAAGCACCGCACCACCACCGGGTGGGCTCGAACCTCCAACCTTTCGTTTACCAGCCAATCGCGCTAGCCAATTGCGCCACGGAGACAGTCCTGCTCCACTCTCCACCATCAGAACATATCTTCAAAGCTATCAGCACAAAGAAAAAAAAGCGCCGCAACACTACTGGGTGGGCTTGAAACTCCAACCTTTCGGTTAACAGCCGATCGCGCTAGCCAATTGCGCCATGGAGACAGTCCTGCTTCACTCTCATCACCATCAGAACATATCTTCAAAGCTATTACCACAAAGAAAAAAGCAACACACCACTCCTGGGAGGGCTCGAACCTCCAATCTTTTGGTTAACAGCTGATCGCGCAAGCCAATTGCGCCACGGAGACCGTCCTGCTCCACTCTCACCACCATCAGAACATATCTTCAAAGCTATCAGCCCAAAGAAAAAAAAAGCACCGCACCACCACCGGGTGGGCTCGAACCTCCAACCTTTCGGTTAACAGCCAATCGCGCTAGCCAATTGCGCCACGGAGACAGTCCTGCTCCACTCTCACCACCATCAGAACATATATTCAAAGCTATCAGCACAAAGAAAAAAAAGCGCCGCACCACCACCGGGTGGGCTCGAAACTCCAACCTTTCGGTTAACAGCCGATCGCGCTAGCCAATTGCGCTATGGAGACAGTCCTGCTCTACTCTCACCACCATCAGAACATAATTCAAAGCTATTACCACAAAGAAAAAAGCAACACACCACTCCTGGGAGGGCTCGACACTCCAACCTTTCGGTTAACAGCCGATCGCGCTAGCTCATTGCGCCACGGAGATAGCCTTGCTCCACTCTCAACACCATCAGATCATATCTTCAAAGCTATTAGCGCAAAGAAAAAAAGCGCCGCACCACCACCGGGTGGGCTCGAACCTCCTACCTTTCGGTTAAAAGCCGATCGCGCTAGCCAATCGCGCCACGAAGACAGTCTTGCTCCACTCTCACCACCATCAGAACATATCTTCAAAGCTATCAGCGCAAAGAAAAAAAAGCGCCGCACCACCACCGGGTGGGCTCGAACCTCCAACGTTTCGGTTAACAGCCGATCGCCCTAGCCAATGGCGCCAGGGAGACAGTCCTGCTCCACTCTCACCACCATCAGAACATATCTTCAAAGCTATCAGCCCAAAGAAAAAAAAGCACCGCACCACCACCGGGTGGGCTCGAACCTCCAACCTTTCGTTTACCAGCCAATCGCGCTAGCCAATTGCGCCACGGAGACAGTCCTGCTCCACTGTCCACCATCAGAACATATCTTCAAAGCTATCAGCACAAAGAAAAAAAAGCGCCGCACCACTACTGGGTGGGCTCGAAACTCCAACCTTTCGGTTAACAGCCGATCGCGCTAGCCAATTGCGCCACGAAGACAGTCCTTCTCCACTCTCACCACCACCAGAACATATCTTCAAAGCTATCAGTGCAAAGAAAAAATGCGCCGCACCACCACCGGGTGGGCTCGAACCTCCAGCCTTTCGGTTAATGGCCGATCGCACAAGCCAATTGCGCCACGGAGACAGTCATGCTCCACTCTCACCACCATCAGAACATATCTTCAAAGCTATCAGCCCCAAAAAAAAGCACCGCACCACCACTGGGTGGGCTGGAACCTCCAACCTTTCGGTTAACAGCCAATCGCGTTAGCCAAGTGCGCCACATAGACAGCCTTGCTCCACTCTCAACACCATCAGAACATATCTTCAAAGCTATTAGCGCAAAGAAAAAAAGCGCCGCACCACCACCGGGTGGGCTCGAACCTCCAACCTTTCGGTTAACAGGTAATCGCGCTAGCCAATTCCGCCACGGAGACAGTCCTGCTCCACTCTCACATCCATCAGAACATATCTTCAAAGCTATTAGTGCAAAGAAAAAAGCAGCACACCACTCCCGGGAGGACTCGAAACTCCAACCTTTCGGTTAACAGCCGATCGCGCTAGCCCATTGTGCCACGGGGACTGTCTTGCTCCACTCTCACTACCATCAGTACATATCTTCAAAGCTATCAGCACAAAGAAAAAAAACGCCGCACCACCACCGGGTGGGCTCGAACCTCCAACCTTTCGGTTAACAGCCGATCGCGCAAGCTAATTGCGCCACGGAGACAGTCCTGCTTCACTCTCACCACCATCAGAACATATCTTCAAAGCTATCGGCGCAAAGAAAAAAAGCACCGCACCACCACCGGGTGGGCTCGAACCTCCAACCTTTCGGTTAACAGGTAATCGCGCTAGCCAATTGCGCCACGGAGACAGTCCTGCTCCACTCTCACCACCATCAGAACATATCTTCAAAGCTATCAGCACAAAGAGAAAAAAGCGCCGCACCACCACCAGGTGGGCTCGAAACTCCAACATTTCGGTTAACAGCCGATCGCGCTAGCCAATTGCGCCTTGGAGACAGTCCTGCTCCACTCTCACCACCATCAGAACATATCTTCAAAGCTATTACCACAAAGAAAAAAGCAACACACCACTTCTGGGAGGGCTCGAAACTCCAACCTTTCGGTTAACAGCCGATCGCGCTAGCCCATTGCGCCACGGAGACAGCCTTGCTCCACTCTCAACACCATCAGAACATATCTTCAAAGCTATTAGCGCAAAGAAAAAAGCGCCGCACCACCACCGGGTGGGCTCGAACCTCCAACCTTTCGGTTAACAGCCGATCGCGCTAGCCAATTGCGCCACGGAGACAGTCCTGCTCCACTCTCACCACCATCAGAACATATTTTCAAAGCTATTAGTGCAAAGAAAAAAGCAGTACACCACTCCCGGGAGGGCTCGAAACTCCAACCTTTCGGTTAACAGCCGATCGCGCTAGTCCATTGCACCACGGAGACAGTCGTGCTCCACTCTCACCAGCATCAGAACATATCTTCAAAGCTATCAGCCCAAAGAAAAAAAAGCGCCGCACCACACCCCGGGTGGGCTCGAACCTCCAACCTCTCGGTTAACAGCCGATCGCACTAGCCTATTGCCCCACGGAGACAGTCGTGGTCCACTCTCACCACCGTCAGAACATTTCTTCAGAGCTATCACCCCAAAGAAAAAAAAGCGCCTCACCACCACCGGGTGGGCTCGAACCTCCAACCTTTCGGTTAACAGGTAATCGCGCTAGCCAATTCCGCCACGGAGACAGTCCTGCTCCACTCTCACCACCATCAGAACACATCTTCAAAGCTATCAGCACAAAGAAAAAAAGCGCCACACCAACACCGGGCGGGCTCGAACCTCCAACCTTTCGGATAACAGCCGATCGTGCTAGCCAACTGCGCCACGGAGACAGTCGTGCTCCACTCTCACCAGCATCAGAACATATCTTCAAAGCTATCAGCCCAAAGAAAAAAAAGCGCCGCACCACCCCCGGGTGGGCTCGAACCTCCAACCTTTCGGTTAACAGCCGATCGCGCTAGCCTATTGCCCCACGGAGACAGTCGTGCTCCACTCTCACCACCGTCAGAACATTTCTTCAGAGCTATCACCCCAAAGAAAAAAAAGCGCCGCACCAACACCGGGTGGGCTCGAACCTCCAACCTTTCGGTTAACAGCCGATCGCGCTAGCCAATTGCGCCACGAAGACAGTCCTGCTGCACTCTCACCACCATCTAAACATATCTTCAAAGCTATTACCGCAAAGAAAAAAGCAACACACCACTCCCGGGAGGGCTCGAAATTCCAACCTTTCGGTTAACAGCCGATCGCGCTAGCCCATTGCGCCTCGGAGACAGTCTTGCTCCACTCTCACCACCATCAGAACATATCTTCAAAGATATCAGCCCAAAGAAAAAAAGCGCCGCACCACCACCGGGTGGACTCGAACCTTCAACCTTTCGGTTAACAGCCGATCGCACTAGCCAATTGCGCCACGGAGGCAGTCGTGCTGCACTCTTACCACCATCAGAACATATCTTCAAATCTATCAGCACAAAGAAAAAAGCAACACACCACTTCCGCGAGGGCTCGAACCTCCAACTTTTCGGTTAACAGCCGATCGCGCTGGCCAATTGCGCCACGGAGACAGTCCTGCTCCACTCTCACCACCATTAGAACATATCTTTCAAGCTATCAGCCCAAAGAAAAAAAAAGCGCCGCACCACCACCGGGTGGGCTCGAACCTCCAACCTTTCGGTTAACGGCCGATCGCGCTAGCCAATTGCGCCACGGAGACAGTCTTGCTCCACTCTCACCACCATCAGTACATATCTTCAAAGCTATCAGCACAAAGAAAAAAAACGCCGCACCACCACCGGGTGGGCTCGAACCTCCAACCTTTCGGTCAACAGCCGATCGCGCAAGCCAATTGCGCCACGGAGACAGTCCTGCTCCACTATCACCACCATCAGAACATATCTTCAAAGCTATCGGCCCAAAGAAAAAAAGCACCGCACCACCACCGGGTGGGCTCGAACCTCCAACCTTTCGGTTAACAGGTAATCGCGCTAGCCAATTGCACCACGGAGACAGTCCTGCTCCACTCTCACCACCATCAGAACATATCTTCAAAGCTATCAGCACAAAGAGAAAAAAGCGCCGCACCACCACCGGGTGGGCTCGAAACTCCAACCTTTCGGTTAACAGCCGATCGCGCTAGCCAATTGCGCCATGGAGACAGTCCTGCTCCACTCTCACCACCATCAGAACATATCTTAAAAGCTAATACCACAAAGAAAAAAGCAACACACCACTCCTGGGAGGGCTCGAAACTCCAAATTTTCGGTTAACAGCCGATCGCGCTAGCCCATTGCGCCACGGAGACAGCCTTGCTCCACTCTCAACACCATCAGAAGATATCTTCAAAGCTATCAGCCCAAAGAAAAAAAAAGCACCGCACCACCACCGGGTGGGCTCGAACCTCCAACCTTTCGTTTAACAGTCAATCGCGCTAGCCAATTGCGCCACGGAGACAGTCCTGCTCCACTCTCCAACATCAGAACATATCTTCAAAGCTATCAGCACAAAGAAAAAAAAAGCGCCGCACCACTACTCGGTGGGCTCGAAACTCCAACCTTTCGGTTAACAGCCGATCGCGCTAGCCAATTGCGCCACGGAGACAGTCCTGCTCCACTCTCACCACCATTACAACATATCTTTCAAGCTATCAGCCCAAAGAAAAAAAAAGCGCCGCACCACCACCGGGTGGGCTCGAACCTCCAACCTTTTGGTTAACGGCCGATCGCGCTAGCCAATGGCGCCACGGGGACAGTCTTGCTCCACTCTCACCACCCTCAGAACATATCTTCAAAGCCTTCAGCGCAAAGATAAAAAAGCGCCGCACCACCACCGGGTTGGCTCGAACCTCCAACTTTTCGGTTAACAGCCGATCGCGCTAGCCAATGGCGCCAGGGAGACAGTCCTGCTCCACTCTCACCACCATCAGAACATATCTTCAAAGCTATCAGCCCAAAGAAAAAAAAAGCACCGCACCACCACCGGGTGGGCTCGAACCTCCAACCTTTCGTTTAACAGCCAATCGCGCTAGCCAATTGCGCCACGGAGACAGTCCTGCTCCACTTTCACCACCATCAGAACATATCTTCAAAGCTATTAGTGCAAAGAAAAAAGCAGCACACCATTCCCGGGAGGGCTCAGAACTCCAACCCTTCGGTTTACAGCCGATCGCGCTAGCCCATTGCGCCACGAGGACAGTCTTGCTCCACTCTCACCACCATCAGAACATATCTTCAAAGCTATCAGCACAAAGAAAAAAAATGCGCCGAACCACCACCAGGTGGGCTCGAACCTTTCGGTTAGCAGCCGATTGCGCAAGCCAATTGCGCCACGGAGGCAGTCCTGCTCCACTCTCACCACCATCAGAACATATCTTCAAAGCTATCAGCCCAAAGAAAAAAAGCACCGCACCACCACCGGGTGGGCTCGAACCTCCAACCTTTCGCTTAACAGCCAATCGCGCTAGCCAATTGCGCCACGGAGACAGTCCTTCTTCACTCTCACCACCATCAGAACATATCTTCAAAGCTATCAGCACAAAGAAAAAAAAGCGCCACACCATCACCGGGTGGGCTCAAACCTCCAACCTTTCGGTTAACAGCCGATCACGCAAGCCAATTGCGCCACGGAGACAGTCCTGCTCCACCCTCACCACCGTCAAAACATTTATTCAGAGCTATCACGCCAAAGACAAAAAAGCGCCGCACCACCACCGCGTGGGCTCAAACCTCCAACCTTTCGGTTAATAGCCGATCGCGCTAGCCGATTGCGCCCAGGAGACAGTCCTGCTCCACTCTCACCACCATTAGAACATATCTTTCAAGCTATCAGCCCAAAGAAAAAAAAGCGCCGCACCACCACCGGGTGGGCTCGAACCTCCAACCTTTTGGTTAACGGCCGATCGTGCTAGCCAATTGCGCCACGGAGACAATCGTGCTCCACGCTCACCACCTCCAGAAAATATCTTCAAAGCTATCATCGCAAAGAAAAAAGCAACACACCCCACCCGGGAGGGCTCGAACCTCCAACTTTTTGGTTAACAGCCGTTCACGCTAGCCAATGGCGCCACGGGGACAGTCCTGCTCCACTCTCACCACCGTCAGAACATTTCTTCAGAGCTATCAGCCTAAAGAAAAAAAAGCGCCGCACCACCACCGGGTGGGCTCAAACCTCCAACCTTTCGGTTAACAGCCGATCGCACTAGCCAATTGCGCCACAGAGACAGTCGTGCTTCACTCTCACCACCGTCAGACCATTTCTTCAGTGCTATCGCCCCAAAGAAAAAAAAAGCGCCGCACCACCACCGGGTGGGCTCGAACCTCCAACCTTTCGGTTAACAGTTGATCGCGCTAGCCAATTGCGCCACGGAGACAGTCCTGCTCCACTCTCACCACCGTCAGAACATTTCTTCAGAGCTATTAGCGCAAAGAAAAAAAGCGCCGCGCCACCACCCGGTGGGCTCGAACCTCCAACCTTTCGGTTAACAGCCGATCCCGCTAAGCCATTGCGCCACGGGGACAGTCTTGCTCCACTCTCACCACCATCAGAACATATCTTCAAAGCTATCAGCGCAAACAAAATAAGTGCCGCACCACCACCGGGTGGGCTCGAACCTCCAACCTTTCGGTTAACAGCCGATCGCGCTAGCCAATTGCGCCACGGAGACAGTCTCGCTCCACTCTCAACACCATCAGAACATATCTTCAAAGCTACAAGCGCAAAGAAAAAAAAGCGCCGCACCACCACCGGGTGGGCTTGAACCTCCAACCTTTCGGTTAACATCCGATCGCGCTAGCCAATTGCGCCACGGGGACAGTCTTGCTCCACTCTCACCACCATCAGTACATATCTTCAAAGCTATCAGCGCAAAGAAAAAAAAGCGCCGCACCACCACCGGGTTGGCTCGAACCTCCAACTTTTCGGTTAACAGCCGATCGCGCTAGCCAATGGCGCCAGGGAGACAGTCCTGCTCCACTCTCACCACCATCAGAACATATCTTCAAAGCTATCAGCCCAAAGAAAAAAAAAGCACCGCACCACCACCGGGTGGGCTCGAACCTCCAACCTTTCGTTTAACAGCCAATCGCGCTAGCCAATTGCGCCACGGAGACAGTCCTGCTCCACTCTCCAACATCAGAACATATCTTCAAAGCTATCAGCACAAAGAAAAAAAAAGCGCCGCACCACTACTCGGTGGGCTCGAAACTCCAACCTTTCGGTTAACAGCCGATCGCGCTAGCCAATTGCGCCATGGAGACAGTCCTGCTCCACTCTCACCACCATCAGAACATATCTTCAAAGCTATTACCACAAAGAAAAAAGCAACACAACACTCCTGGGAGGGCTCGAACCTCCAACCTTTTGGTTAACAACCGATCGCGCAAGCCAATTGCGCCACGGAGACAGTCCTGCTCCACTCTCACCACCATCAGAACATATCTTCAAAGCTATCAGCGCAAAGAAAAAAAAGCGCCGCACCACCACCGGGTGGGCTCGAACCTCCAACCTTTCGGTTAACAGCCGATCGCGCTAGCCAATGGCGCCAGGGAGACAGTCCTGCTCCACTCTCACCACCATCAGAACATATCTTCAAAGCTATCAGCCCAAAGAAAAAAAAGCACCGCACCACCACCGGGTGGGCTCGAACCTCCAACCTTTCGTTTACCAGCCAATCGCGCTAGCCAATTGCGCCACGGAGACAGTCCTGCTCCACTCGCCACCATCAGAACATATCTTCAAAGCTATCAGCACAAAGAAAAAAAAGCGCCGCACCACTACTGGGTGGGCTCGAAACTCCAACCTTTCGGTTAACAGCTGATCGCGCTAGCCAATTGCGCCATGGAGACAGTCCTGCTTCACTCTCACCACCATCAGAACATATCTTCAAAGCTATTACCACAAAGAAAAAAGCAACACACCACTCCTGGGAGGGCTCGAACCTCCAATCTTTTGGTTAACAGCTGATCGCGCAAGCCAATTGCGCCACGGAGACCGTCCTGCTCCACTCTCACCACCATCAGAACATATCTTCAAAGCTATCAGCCCAAAGAAAAAAAAAAGCACCGCACCACCACCGGGTGGGCTCGAACCTCCAACCTTTCGGTTAACAGCCAATCGCGCTAGCCAATTGCGCCACGGAGACAGTCCTGCTCCACTCTCACCACCATCAGAACATATATTCAAAGCTATCAGCACAAAGAAAAAAAAAGCGCCGCACCACCACCGGGTGGGCTCGAAACTCCAACCTTTCGGTTAACAGCCGATCGCGCTAGCCAATTGCGCTATGGAGACAGTCCTGCTCTACTCTCACCACCATCAGAACATAATTCAAAGCTATTACCACAAAGAAAAAAGCAACACACCACTCCTTGGAGGGCTCGACACTCCAACCTTTCGGTTAACAGCCGATCGCGCTAGCTCATTGCGCCACGGAGATAGCCTTGCTCCACTCTCAACACCATCAGATCATATCTTCAAAGCTATTAGCGCAAAGAAAAAAAGCGCCGCACCACCACCGGGTGGGCTCGAACCTCCAACCTTTCGGTTAAAAGCCGATCGCGCTAGCCAATCGCGCCACGAAGACAGTCTTGCTCCACTCTCACCACCATCAGAACATATCTTCAAAGCTATCAGCGCAAAGAAAAAAAAGCGTCGCACCACCACCGGGTGGGCTCGAACCTCCAACGTTTCGGTTAACAGCCGATCGCGCTAGCCAATGGCGCCAGGGAGACAGTCCTGCTCCACTCTCACCACCATCAGAACATATCTTCAAAGCTATCAGCCCAAAGAAAAAAAAGCACCGCACCACCACCGGGTGGGCTCGAACCTCCAACCTTTCGTTTACCAGCCAATCGCGCTAGCCAATTGCGCCACGGAGACAGTCCTGCTCCACTCTCCACCATCAGAACATATCTTCAAAGCTATCAGCACAAACAAAAAAAGCGCCGCACCACTACTGGGTGGGCTCGAAACTCCAACCTTTCGGTTAACAGCCGATCGCGCTAGCCAATTGCGCCATGGAGACAGTCCTGCTCCACTCTCACCACAATCAGAACATATCTTCAAAGCTATTACCACAAAGAAAAAAGCAACACACCACTCCTGGGAGGGCTCGAACCTCCAATCTTTTGGTTAACAGCCGATCGCGCAAGCCAATTGCGCCACGGAGACCGTCCTGCTACACTCTCACCACCATCAGAACATATCTTCAAAGCTATCAGCCCAAAGAAAAAAAAGCACCGCACCACCACCGGGTGGGCTCGAACCTCCAACCTTTCGGTTAACAGCCAATCGCGCTAGCCAATTGCGCCACGGAGACAGTCCTGCTCCACTCTCACCACCATCAGAACATATCTTCAAAGCTATCAGCACAAAGAAAAAAAAGCGCCGCACCACCACCGGGTGGGCTCGAAACTCCAACCTTTCGGTTAACAGCCGATCGCGCTAGCCAATTGCGCTATGGAGACAGTCCTGCTCTACTCTCACCACCATCAGAACATAATTCAAAGCTATTACCACAAAGAAAAAAGCAACACACCACTCCTGGGAGGGCTCGACACTCCAACCTTTCGGTTAACAGCCGATCGCGCTAGCCCATTGCGCCACGGAGATAGCCTTGCTCCACTCTCAACACCATCAGATCATATCTTCAAAGCTATTAGCGCAAAGAAAAAAAGCGCCGCACCACCACCGGGTGGGCTCGAACCTCCAACCTTTCGGTTAAAAGCCGATCGCGCTAGCCAATCGCCCCACGGAGACAGTCCTGCTCCACTTTCACCACCATCAGAACATATCTTCAAAGCTATTAGTGCAAAGAAAAAAGCAACACACCATTCCCGGGAGGGCTCAAAACTCCAACCCTTCGGTTTACAGCCGATCGCGCTAGCCCATTGCGCCACGGAGACAGTCCTGCTTCACTCTCACCACCATCAGAACGTATCTTCAAAGCTATCAGCATGGATGGATGGATGCTATGAGCGTCCCCTTTATAACGGGGTGGTGACAAGTATGCCACCAGGCTCGACAAAAAAAAAAACCTTTTTTTTCTTTTTATGTTGGCCTAATGCCTCTACTTCGATAAATTATATCTTAATGGAAAAAAAGGTAAATTTTCAGCTTAAGTTCTCTGCCATTTACGGCACACTGTCCATATTTTATTTTTCCAATATTTATTTTTGTCCTTTCTCTCTAATTTTCTGCCACCAATACTCTAACCGTCTCTTACTTATTTCAATCGCGGGTGTGTTCAGCTTTCCATTGTTGTCCCTAAAACCCAAGGCTTCCTGTAGGCTCGTGCCCAAACGTACACCTGGGTGGATATCTCCACATTCAATCAGAACATGCTCCGCCGTTTCCTTATCTTTCCCGCAGCATGTGCATTGTTCTTCTTCTTTACTGAATCTTGCTTTATAACTACGCGTTCTAAGGCAACCCGATCTCGCTTCAAACAGTAAAGCGCTTCCCCTTGAATTATCGTAAAATGCCTCCCTCCTTATTTCATTTTTGCCCTTTCGGTAGTTACTCAAAGCCGGTTTTTTCTCCATAGCTGCCATCCAGTAAATCCTCTCCGCCTCCCTGACTTTTCCCTTAACGCTCTTTGTTGACATATGGCTTACAATACCAGCCGTATACTTACTAGTGAGTCTTCTAGTTCTTTTTCTCCACTGTGTGTCCACGCTCTTCCTATACAAATAACGGAACACCTTCTCTGCCCATCTACTCTCCTTCATATTTCTTAGCCTTTCTTCGAACCTTATTTTGCTCTGCGCTTCCCTCGCCTCAAAACCTGCCCACCCCATATCGCCCTTTACAGCCTCGTTTGTCGTCTTCCCGTGAGCACCCAACGCGAGGCGTCCCACAGTCCTTTGATTTACATCCATTCCCGCTTGCACCTCTGCCCTCATGCACACCACTGAGTTCCCAAAAGTAAGCCCTGGAACCATTACACCCTTCCACAGACCTCGAAGCACCTCATACCTATTGTATCCCCACAACGCTCTGTGCTTCATTATTGCCGCATTCCTCTTTCCTTTTGCTGCCGAGGCTTTTTCCTGTACCTCCATGTATCTATCACTCTCATTTACGCATACTCCAAGGTACTTGTATTCACTTACCCTCGGTATTTCTTGGCCTTGTATGGACACCGTCTGATCACAGGGATCATTGAATACCATCAATCCACACTTCGTTACACTGAATCCTAGTCCAAGAGCTTCACCTTCCCTTCCGCATATATTCGCCAGCTGCTGTATATCATCTCGACTGTCCGCAAATAAGACGATATCGTCCGCATAAAATAAACCTGGGAGCTTCTGCTCAATCATCATGCCGCCCTGTTTGTGTGACAGATTAAAACCAATGTTGCTACCTTCTAGCGCTTTTTCCATACTCACCATGTACAGCATGAATAACAGCGGGGACAAAGGACATCCCTGTCTCAGACCCCTGCTAACCTCAACGTTCTTTTTGCTACGCATTCCTTCCCACTCTATGCAAACTGTATTTTCTCGGTATATCTCCCTCAAAAGCTGTATACAGTCGTCGCCCATGCCCATTCCTTTCAATATATCCCACAAAATTTCCTGATTAACGTTGTCGTATGCCCCAGTGATGTCTAGAAAAGCCACGTACAAGGGCCTATTCTCTATTTTGGATATTTCTATATACTGAGTGAGAACAAACAGGTTATCGTCTAACCGCCTGTCGACAGCACAAAGAAAAAAAAAGCGCCACACCATCACCGGGTGGGCTCGAACCTCCAACCTTTCGGTTAACAGCCGATCGCGCAAGCAAATTGCGCCACGGAGACAGTCCTGCTCCACTCTCACCACCGTCAAAACATTTATTCAGAGCTATCACCCCAAAGAAAAAAAAGCGCCGCACCACCACCGGGTGGGCTCAAACCTCCAACCTTTTAGTTAACAGCCGATCGCGCTAGCCGATTGCGCCCCGGAGACAGTCCTGCTTCACTCTCACCACCATCAGAACATATCTTCAAAGCTATCAGCGCAAAGAAAAAAGCAACACACCCCACCCGGGAGAGCTCGAACCTCCAACTTTTCGGTTAACAGCCGATCGCGCTAACCAATGGCGCCAAGGGGACAGTCCTGCTCCACTCTCACCACCGTCAGAACATTTCTTCAGAGCTATCAGCCCAAAGAAAAAAAGCGCCGCACCACCACCGGGTGGGCTCGAACCTCCAACCTTTCGGTTAACAGCCGATCGCGCTAGCCCATTGCGCCACAGAGACAGTCGTGCTCCACTCTCACCACCGTCAGACCATTTCTTCAGAGCTATCGCCCCAAAGAAAAAAAAAGCACCGCACCACCACCGGGTGGGCTCGAACCTCCAACCTTTCGGTTAACAGCCGAATGCGCTAGCCAATTGCGCCACGGAGACAGTCCTGCTCCACTCTCACCGCCGTCAGAACATTTCTTCAGAGCTATCACCTCAAAGAAAAAAAAGCGCCGCACCACCACCGGGTGGGCTCGAAACTCCAACATTTCGGTTAACAGCCGATCGCGCTAGCCAATCGCGCCATGGAGACAGTCCTGCTCCACTCTCACCACCATCAGAACATATCTTCAAAGCTATTACCACAAAGAAAAAAGCAACACACCACTCCCGGGAGGCCTCGAAACTCCAACCTTTCGGTAAACAGCCGATCGCGCTAGTTCAATGCGCCACGGAGACAGTCTTGCTCCACTCTCAACACCGTCAGAACATATATTCAAAGCTATCAGCACAAAGAAGAAAAAGCGCCCCACCACCACCGGGTGGGCTCGAACCTCCAACCTTTCGGTTAACAGCCGATCGCGCTAGCCAATTGCGCCACGGAGACAGTCCTTCTCCACTCTCACCACCACCAGAACATATCTTCAAAGCTATCAGTGCAAAGAAAAAAATGCGCCGCACCACCACCGGGTGGGCTCGAACCTCCAGCCTTTCGGTTAATGGCCGATCGCGCAAGCCAATTGCGCCACGGAGACAGTCATGCTCCACTCTCACCACCATCAGAACATATCTTCAAAGCTATCAGCCCCAAAAAAAAAGCACCGCACCACCACCGGGTGGGCTGGAACCTCCAACCTTTCGGTTAACAGCCAATCGCGTTAGCCAAGTGCGCCACATAGACAGCCTTGCTCCACTCTCAACACCATCAGAACATATCTTCAAAGCTATTAGCGCAAAGAAAAAAAGCGCCGCACCACCACCGGGTGGGCTCGAACCTCCAACCTTTCGGTTAACAGGTAATCGCGCTAGCCAATTCCGCCACGGAGACAGTCCTGCTCCACTCTCACATCCATCAGAACATATCTTCAAAGCTATTAGTGCAAAGAAAAAAGCAGCACACCAATCCCGGGAGGACTCGAAACTCCAACCTTTCGGTTAACAGCCGATCGCGCTAGCCCATTGCGCCACGGGGACTGTCTTGCTCCACTCTCACTACCATCAGTACATATCTTCAAAGCTATCAGCACAAAGAAAAAAAACGCCGCACCACCACCGGGTGGGCTCGAACCTCCAACCTTTCGGTTAACAGCCGATCGCGCAAGCTAATTGCGCCACGGAGACAGTCCTGCTCCACTCTCACCACCATCAGAACATATCTTCAAAGCTATCGGCGCAAAGAAAAAAAGCACCGCACCACCACCGGGTGGGCTCGAACCTCCAACCTTTCGGTTAACAGGTAATCGCGCTAGCCAATTGCGCCACGGAGACAGTCCTGCTCCACTCTCACCACCATCAGAACATATCTTCAAAGCTATCAGCACAAAGAGAAAAAAGCGCCGCACCACCACCAGGTGGGCTCGAAACTCCAACATTTCGGTTAACAGCCGATCGCGCTAGCCAATTGCGCCATGGAGAAAGTCCTGCTCCACTCTCACCACCATCAGAACATATCTTCAAAGCTATTACCACAAAGAAAAAAGCAACACACCACTTCTGGGAGGGCTCGAAACTCCAACCTTTCGGTTAACAGCCGATCGCGCTAGCCCATTGCGCCACGGAGACAGCCTTGCTCCACTCTCAACACCATCAGAACATATCTTCAAAGCTATTAGCGCAAAGAAAAAAAGCGCCGCACCACCACCGGGTGGGCTCGAACCTCCAACCTTTCGGTTAACAGACGATCGCGCTAGCCAATTGCGCCACGGAGACAGTCCTGCTCCACTCTCACCACCATCAGAACATATTTTCAAAGCTATTAGTGCAAAGAAAAAAGCAGCACACCACTCCCGGGAGGGCTCGAAACTCCAACCTTTCGGTTAACAGCCGATCGCGCTAGTCCATTGCACCACGGAGACAGTCGTGCTCCACTCTCACCAGCATCAGAACATATCTTCAAAGCTATCAGCCCAAAGAAAAAAAAGCGCCGCACCACACCCCGGGTGGGCTCGAACCTCCAACCTCTCGGTTAACAGCCGATCGCACTAGCCTATTGCCCCACGGAGACAGTCGTGCTCCACTCTCACCACCGTCAGAACATTTCTTCAGAGCTATCACCCCAAAGAAAAAAAAGCGCCTCACCACCACCGGGTGGGCTCGAACCTCCAACCTTTCGGTTAACAGGTAATCGCGCTAGCCAATTCCGCCACGGAGACAGTCCCGCTCCACTCTCACCACCATCAGAACACATCTTCAAAGCTATCAGCACAAAGAAAAAAAGCGCCACACCAACACCGGGCGGGCTCGAACCTCCAACCTTTCGGATAACAGCCGATCGTGCTAGCCAACTGCGCCACGGAGACAGTCGTGCTCCACTCTCACCAGCATCAGAACATATCTTCAAAGCTATCAGCCCAAAGAAAAAAAAGCGCCGCACCACCCCCGGGTGGGCTCGAACCTCCAACCTTTCGGTTAACAGCCGATCGCGCTAGCCTATTGCCCCACGGAGACAGTCGTGCTCCACTCTCACCACCGTCAGAACATTTCTTCAGAGCTATCACCCCAAAGAAAAAAAAGCGCCGCACCAACACCGGGTGGGCTCGAACCTCCAAACTTTCGGTTAACAGCCGTTCGCGCTAGCCAATTGCGCCACGAAGACAGTCCTGCTGCACTCTCACCACCATCAGAACATATCTTCAAAGCTATTACCGCAAAGAAAAAAGCAACACACCACTCCCGGGAGGGCTCGAAATTCCAACCTTTCGGTTAACAGCCGATCGCGCTAGCCCATTGCGCCTCGGAGACAGTCTTGCTCCGCTCTCACCACCATCAGAACATATCTTCAAAGATATCAGCCCAAAGAAAAAAAAGCGCCGCACCACCACCGGGTGGACTCGAACCTTCAACCTTTCGGTTAACAGCCGATCGCACTAGCCAATTGCGCCACGAAGGCAGTCGTGCTGCACTCTCACCACCATCAGAACATATCTTCAAAGCTATTAGTGCAAAGAAAAAAGCAGCACACCACTCCCGGGAGGGCTCGAAACTCCAACCTTTCGGTTAACAGCCGATCGCTCTAGCCCATTGCGCCACGGGGACAGTCTTGCTCCACTCTCACCACCATCAGTACATATCTTCAAAGCTATCAGCAGAAAGAAAAAAAAACGCTGCACCACCACTGGGTGGGCTCGAACCTCCAACCGTTCGGTTAACAGCCGATCGCGCAAGCCGATTGCGCCACGGACACAGTCCTGCTCCACTCTCACCACCATCAGAACGTATCTTCAAAGCTATCGGCCATGTGAAAAAAAGCACCGCACCACCACTGGGTGGGCTCGAACCTCCAACCTTTCGGTTAACAGGTAATTGCGCTAGCCAAATGCGCCACGGAGACAGTCCTGCTCCATTCTCACCACCATCAGAACATATCTTCAAAGCTATCAACACAAAATAAAAAAGCGCCACACCACCACCGGGTGGGCTCGAACCTCCAAACTTTCGGTTAACAGGTAATTGCGCTAGCCAATTGCGCCACGGAGACAGTCCTGCTCCACTCTCACCACCATCAGAACATATCTTCAAAGCTATCAGCACAAAGAAAAAAGCGCCACACCAACACCGGGTGGGCTCGAACCTCCAACCTTTCGGATAACAGCCGATCGCGCTAGCCAACTGCGCCACGGAGACAGTCCTGCTCCACTCTCACCACCGTCAGAACATTTCTTCAAAGCTATCAGCCCAAAGAAAAAAAAAGCGCCGCACCACCACTCGGGTGGGCTCGAACCTCCAACCTTTCGGTTAACAGCCGATCGCGCTAGCCAATTGCCCCACGGAGACAGTCGTGCTCTACTCTCACCACCGTCAGAACATTTCTTCAGAGCTCTCACCCCAAAGAAAAAAAAGCGCTGCACCACCACTGGTTGGGCTCGAACCTCCAACCTTTCGGTTAACAGCCGATCGCGCTAGCCAATTGCGCCACGAAGACAGTCCTGCTCCACTCTCACCACCATCAGAACATATCTTCAAAGCTATTACCGCAAAGAAAAAAGCAACACACCACTCCCGGGAGGGCTCGAAACTCCAAGCTTTCGGTTAACAGCCGATGGCGCTAGCCCATTGCGCCACGGAGGCAGTCTTGCTCCACTCTCAGCATCATCAGAACATATCTTCAAAGCTATCAGAGCAAAGAAAAAAAAGCGCCGCACCACCACCGGGTGGGCTCGAACCTCCAACCTTTCGGTAGACAGCCGATCGCGCTAGCCAATTGCGCCACGGAGACAGTCCTGCTTCACTCTCACCACCATCAGAACATATCTTCAAAGCTATCAGCGTAAAGAAAAAAGCAACACACCACTCCCGGGAGGGCTCGAAACTCCAACCTTTCAGTTAACAGCCAATCGCGCCAGCCAATTGCGCCACGGAGACAGTCCTGCCCCACTCTCACCACCATCAGAACATATCTTCAAAGCTATCAGCACAAAGAAAAAAAAGCGCCCCACCATCACCGGGTGGGCTCGAACTTCCAACCTTTCGGTTAACAGCCGATTGCGCTAGCTAACTGCGCCACGGAAACAGTCGTGCTCCACTCTCACCACCATCAGAACATATCTTCAAAGCTATCAGCGCAAAGAAAAAAGCAAGACACCACTCCAGGGAGGGCTCGAAACTCCAACCTTTCGGTTAACAGCCGATCGCGCTAGCCCATTGCGCCACGGAGACAGTCCTGCTCAACTCTCACAACCATCAGAACATATCTTCAAAGCTATCAGCCCAAAGAAAAAAAAGCGCCATACCACCACCGGGTGGGATCGAACCTCCGACCTTTTGGTTAACAGCCGATCGCGCTAGCCGATTGCGCCATGAAGATAGTCTTGCTCCACTCTCACCACCATCAGAACATATCTTCAAAGCTATCAGCCCAAAGAAAAAAAGCGCCGCACCACCACCGGGTGGGCTTGAACTACCAACTTTTCGGTTAACAGCCGATCACGCTAGCCAAGTGCGCCACGGAGACAGTCCTGCTCCAGTCTCACCACCATCAGAACATATCTTCAAAGCTATCAGCCCAAAGAAAAAAAAGCGCCGCACAACCACCGGGTGGGCTCGAACCTCCAACTTTTCGGTTAACAGCCGATCACGCTAGCCAATTGCGCCACGGAGACAGTCCTGCTTCACTCTCACCACTATCAGAACATATCTTCAAAGCTATCAGTGCAAAGAAAAAAAGCGCCGCACCACCACCGGGTGGGCTCGAACCTCCAACTTTTCGGTTAACAGCCGATCACGCTAGCCAATTGCGCCACGGAGACAGTCCTGCTCAACTCTCACAACCATCAGAACATATCTTCAAAGCTATCAGCCCAAAGAAAAAAAAGCGCCATACCACCACCGGGTGGGATCGAACCTCCGACCTTTTGGTTAACAGCCGATCGCGCTAGCCGATTGCGCCATGAAGATAGTCTTGCTCCACTCTCACCACCATCAGAACATATCTTCAAAGCTATCAGCCCAAAGAAAAAAAGCGCCGCACCACCACCGGGTGGGCTTGAACTACCAACTTTTCGGTTAACAGCCGATCACGCTAGCCAAGTGCGCCACGGAGACAGTCCTGCTCCAGTCTCACCACCATCAGAACATATCTTCAAAGCTATCAGCCCAAAGAAAAAAAAGCGCCGCACAACCACCGGGTGGGCTCGAACCTCCAACTTTTCGGTTAACAGCCGATCACGCTAGCCAATTGCGCCACGGAGACAGTCCTGCTTCACTCTCACCACTATCAGAACATATCTTCAAAGCTATCAGTGCAAAGAAAAAAAGCGCCGCACCACCACCGGGTGGGCTCGAACCTCCAACTTTTCGGTTAACAGCCGATCACGCTAGCCAATTGCGCCACGGAGACAGTCCTGCTTCACTCTCACCACCATCATAACATATCTTCAAAGCTATCAGCCCAAAGAAAAAAAAGCGCCGCACCACCACCGGGTGGGCTCGAAACTCCAACCTTTCGGTTAACTGCCGATCGCGCTAGCCAATGGCGCCACGGAGACAGTCCTGCTCCACTCTTACCACCATTAGAACATATCTTGAAAGCTATAAGCCCAAAGAAAAAAAAGCGCCGCACCACCAACGCGTGGGCTCCAGCCTCCAACTTTCCGGTTAACAGCCGATCACGCTAGCCAATTGCGCCACGGAGACAGTCCTGCTCCACTCTCACCACCATCAGAACTTATCTTAAAGCTATCAGCCCACATAAAAAAAGCGCCACACCACCACCGGGAGAGCTCGAAGCTCCAACTTTTCGGTTAACAGCCGATCGCGCTAGCCAAGTGCGCCACGGAGACAGTCCTGCTCCACTCTCACCACCGTCAGAACATTTCTTCAGAGCTATCAGCCTAAAGAAAAAAAAAGCGCCGCACCACCACTCGGGTGGGCTCGAACCTCCAACCTTTCGCTTAACAGCCGATCGCGCTAGCCAATTGCCCCACGGAGACAGTCGTGCTCCACTCTCACCAACGTCAGAACATTTCTTCAGAGCTATCACCCCAAAGAAAAAAAAGCGCTGCACCACCACCGGATGGGCTCGAACCTCCAACCTTTCGGTTAACAGCCAATCGCGCTAGCCAATTGCGCCACGAAGACAGTCCTGCTCCACTCTCACCACATCAGAACATGTCTTCAAAGCTATTACCGCAAAGAAAAAAGCAACACACCACTCCCGGGAGGGCTCGAAACTCCAAGCTTTCGGTTAATAGCCGATCGCGCTAGCCCATTGCGCCACGGAGGCAGTCTTGCTCCACTCTCAGCATCATCAGAACATATCTTCGAAACTATCAGCGGAAAGAAAAAAAAGCGCTGCACCACAACGGGTGGGCTGGAACCTCTAACCTTTCGGTTAACAGCCGATCGCACTAGCCCAATGCGCCACGGAGACAGTCTTGCTCCACTCTCACCACTATCAGAACATATCTTCAAAGCTATCAGCGCAAAGAAAAAAGCAACACACCACTCCCGGGAGGGCTCGAAACTCCAACTTTTCGGTTAACAGCCGATCGCGCTGGCCAATTGCGCCATGGAGACAGTCCTGCGCCACTCTCACCACAATTAGAACATATCTTCAAAGCTATCAGCCCAAAGAAAAAAAAGCGCCGCACCACCACCGGGTGGGCTCGAACCTCCAACCTTTCGGTTAACAGCAGATCGCGCTAGCCAATTGCCCCACGGAGACAGTCCTGCCCCACTCTCACCACCATCAGAACATATCTTCAAAGCTATCAGCACAAAGAAAAAAAAGCGCCCCACCATCACCGGGTGGGCTCGAACTTCCAACCTTTCGGTTAACAGCCGATCGCGCTAGCTAACTGCGCCACGGAAACAGTCGTGCTCCACTCTCACCACCATCAGAACATATCTTCAAAGCTATCAGCGCAAAGAAAAAAGCAAGACACCACTCCAAGGAGGGCTCGAAACTCCAACCTTTCGGTTAACAGCCGATCGCGCTAGCCCATTGCGCCACGGTGACAGTCCTGCTCTACTCTCACAACCATCAGAACATATCTTCAAAGCTATCAGCCCAAAAAAAAAAGCGCCATACCACCACCGGGTGGGCTCGAACCTCCGACCTTTTGGTTAACAGCCGATCGCGCTAGACGATTGCGCCATGAAGACAGTCCTGCTCCACTCTCACCACCATCAGAACATATCTTCAAAGCTATCAGCCCAAAGAAAAAAAAGCGCCGCACCACCACCGGGTGGGCTCGAACTACCAACTTTTCAGTTAACAGCCGATCACGCTAGCCAATTGCGCCACGGAGACAGTCCTGCTCCACTCTCACCACCATCAGAACATATCTTCAAAGCTATCAGCCCAAAGAAAAAAAAGCGCCGCACCACCACCGGGTGGGCTTGAACTACAAACTTTTCGGTTAACAGCCGATCACGCTAGCCAAGTGCGCCACGGAGACAGTCCTGCTCCACTCTCACCACCATCAGAACATATCTTCAAAGCTATCAGCCCAAAGAAAAAAAAGCGCCGCACCACCACCGGGTGGGCTCGAAACTCCAACCTTTCGGTTAACTGCCGATCGGGCTAGCCAATGGCGCCACGGAGACAGTCCTGCTCCACTCTTACCACCATTAGAACATATCTTGAAAGCTATCAGCTTAAAGAAAAAAAAGCGCCGCACCACCAACGCGTGGGCTCCAACCTCCAACTTTCCGGTTAACAGCCGATCACGCTAGCCAATTGCGCCACGGAGACAGTCCTGCTCCATTCTCACCACCATCAGAACATATCTTAAAGCTATCAGTCCACAGAAAAAAAGCGCCGCACCACCACCGGGTGGGCTCGAACCTCCAACCTTTCGGTTAACAGCCGATCGCGCTAGCCAATTGCGCCACGGAGACAGCCTTGCTCCACTCTCAACACCATCAGAACATATCTTCAAAGCTATTAGCGCAAAGAAAAAAAGCGCCGCACCACCACCGGGTGGGCTCGAACCTCCAACCTTTCGGTTAACAGCCGATCGCGCTAGCCAATTGCGCCACGGAGACAGTCCTGCTCCACTCTCACCACCATCAGAACATATCTTCAAAGCTATTAGTGCAAAGAAAAAAGCAGCACACCACTCCCGGGAGGGCTCGAAACTCCAACCTTTCGGTTAACAGCCGATCGCTCTAGCCCATTGCGCCACGGGGGCAGTCTTGCTCCACTCTCAGCATCATCAGAACATATCTTCAAAGCTATCAGAGCAAAGAAAAAAAAGCGCCGCACCACCACCGGGTGGGCTCGAACCTCCAACCTTTCGGTAGACAGCCGATCGCGCTAGCCAATTGCGCCACGGAGACAGTCCTGCTCCACTCTCACCACCATCAGAACATATCTTCAAAGCTATCAGCGTAAAGAAAAAAGCAACACACCACTCCCGGGAGGGCTCGAAACTCCAACCTTTCAGTTAACAGCCAATCGCGCCAGCCAATTGCGCCACGGAGACAGTCCTGCCCCACTCTCACCACCATCAGAACATATCTTCAAAGCTATCAGCACAAAGAAAAAAAAGCGCCCCACCATCACCGGGTGGGCTCGAACTTCCAACCTTTCGGTTAACAGCCGATTGCGCTAGCTAACTGCGCCACGGAAACAGTCGTGCTCCACTCTCACCACCATCAGAACATATCTTCAAAGCTATCAGCGCAAAGAAAAAAGCAAGACACCACTCCAGGGAGGGCTCGAAACTCCAACCTTTCGGTTAACAGCCGATCGCGCTAGCCTATTGCGCCACGGAGACAGTCCTGCTCAACTCTCACAACCATCAGAACATATCTTCAAAGCTATCAGCCCAAAGAAAAAAAAGCGCCATACCACCACCGGGTGGGATCGAACCTCCGACCTTTTGGTTAACAGCCGATCGCGCTAGCCGATTGCGCCATGAAGACAGTCTTGCTCCACTCTCACCACCATCAGAACATATCTTGAAAGCTATCAGCCCAAAGAAAAAAAGCGCCGCACCAACACCGGGTGGGCTTGAACTACCAACTTTTCGGTTAACAGCCGATCACGCTAGCCAAGTGCGCCACGGAGGCAGTCTTGCTCCACTCTCAGCATCATCAGAACATATCTTCGAAGCTATCAGCGGAAAGAAAAAAAAGCGCTGCACCACAACGGGTGGGCTGGAACCTCTAACCTTTCGGTTAACAGCCGATCGCACTAGCCCAATGCGCCACGGAGACAGTCTTGCTCCACTCTCACCACTATCAGAACATATCTTCAAAGCTATCAGCGCAAAGAAAAAAGCAACACACCACTCCCGGGAGGGCTCGAAACTCCAACTTTTCGGTTAACAGCCGATCGCGCTGGCCAATTGCGCCATGGAGACAGTCCTGCGCCACTCTCACCACAATTAGAACATATCTTCAAAGCTATCAGCCCAAAGAAAAAAAAGCGCCGCACCACCACCGGGTGGGCTCGAACCTCCAACCTTTCGGTTAACAGCAGATCGCGCTAGCCAATTGCCCCACGGAGACAGTCCTGCCCCACTCTCACCACCATCAGAACATATCTTCAAAGCTATCAGCACAAAGAAAAAAAAGCGCCCCACCATCACCGGGTGGGCTCGAACTTCCAACCTTTCGGTTAACAGCCGATCGCGCTAGCTAACTGCGCCACGGAAACAGTCGTGCTCCACTCTCACCACCATCAGAACATATCTTCAAAGCTATCAGCGCAAAGAAAAAAGCAAGACACCACTCCAAGGAGGGCTCGAAACTCCAACCTTTCGGTTAACAGCCGATCGCGCTAGCCCATTGCGCCACGGTGACAGTCCTGCTCTACTCTCACAACCATCAGAACATATCTTCAAAGCTATCAGCCCAAAGAAAAAAAAGCGCCATACCACCACCGGGTGGGCTCGAACCTCCGACCTTTTGGTTAACAGCCGATCGCGCTAGACGATTGCGCCATGAAGACAGTCCTGCTCCACTCTCACCACCATCAGAACATATCTTCAAAGCTATCAGCCCAAAGAAAAAAAAAGCGCCGCACCACCACCGGGTGGGCTCGAACTACCAACTTTTCAGTTAACAGCCGATCACGCTAGCCAATTGCGCCACGGAGACAGTCCTGCTCCACTCTCACCACCATCAGAACATATCTTCAAAGCTATCAGCCCAAAGAAAAAAAAGCGCCGCACCACCACCGGGTGGGCTTGAACTACAAACTTTTCGGTTAACAGCCGATCACGCTAGCCAAGTGCGCCACGGAGACAGTCCTGCTCCACTCTCACCACCATCAGAACATATCTTCAAAGCTATCAGCCCAAAGAAAAAAAAGCGCCGCACCACCACCGGGTGGGCTCGAAACTCCAACCTTTCGGTTAACTGCCGATCGGGCTAGCCAATGGCGCCACGGAGACAGTCCTGCTCCACTCTTACCACCATTAGAACATATCTTGAAAGCTATCAGCCCAAAGAAAAAAAAGCGCCGCACCACCAACGCGTGGGCTCCAACCTCCAACTTTCCGGTTAACAGCCGATCACGCTAGCCAATTGCGCCACGGAGACAGTCCTGCTCCATTCTCACCACCATCAGAACATATCTTAAAGCTATCAGTCCACAGAAAAAAAGCGCCGCACCACCACCGGGTGGGCTCGAACCTCCAACCTTTCGGTTAACAGCCGATCGCGCTAGCCAATTGCGCCACGGAGACAGCCTTGCTCCACTCTCAACACCATCAGAACATATCTTCAAAGCTATTAGCGCAAAGAAAAAAAGCGCCGCACCACCACCGAGTGGGCTCGAACCTCCAACCTTTCGGTTAACAGCCGATCGCGCTAGCCAATTGCGCCACGGAGACAGTCCTGCTCCACTCTCACCACCATCAGAACATATCTTCAAAGCTATTAGTGCAAAGAAAAAAGCAGCACACCACTCCCGGGAGGGCTCGAAACTCCAACATTTCGGTTAACAGCCGATCGCTCTAGCCCATTGCGCCACGGGGGCAGTCTTGCTCCACTCTCAGCATCATCAGAACATATCTTCAAAGCTATCAGAGCAAAGAAAAAAAAGCGCCGCACCACCACCGGGTGGGCTCGAACCTCCAACCTTTCGGTAGACAGCCGATCGCGCTAGCCAATTGCGCCACGGAGACAGTCCTGCTCCACTCTCACCACCATCAGAACATATCTTCAAAGCTATCAGCGTAAAGAAAAAAGCAACACACCACTCCCGGGAGGGCTCGAAACTCCAACCTTTCAGTTAACAGCCAATCGCGCCAGCCAATTGCGCCACGGAGACAGTCCTGCCCCACTCTCACCACCATCAGAACATATCTTCAAAGCTATCAGCACAAAGAAAAAAAAGCGCCCCACCATCACCGGGTGGGCTCGAACTTCCAACCTTTCGGTTAACAGCCGATTGCGCTAGCTAACTGCGCCACGGAAACAGTCGTGCTCCACTCTCACCACCATCAGAACATATCTTCAAAGCTATCAGCGCAAAGAAAAAAGCAAGACACCACTCCAGGGAGGGCTCGAAACTCCAACCTTTCGGTTAACAGCCGATCGCGCTAGCCCATTGCGCCACGGAGACAGTCCTGCTCAACTCTCACAACCATCAGAACATATCTTCAAAGCTATCAGCCCAAAGAAAAAAAAGCGCCATACCACCACCGGGTGGGATCGAACCTCCGACCTTTTGGTTAACAGCCGATCGCGCTAGCCGATTGCGCCATGAAGACAGTCTTGCTCCACTCTCACCACCATCAGAACATATCTTCAAAGCTATCAGCCCAAAGAAAAAAAGCGCCGCACCACCACCGGGTGGGCTTGAACTACCAACTTTTCGGTTAACAGCCGATCACGCTAGCCAAGTGCGCCACGGAGACAGTCCTGCTCCACTCTCACCACCATCAGAACATATCTTCAAAGCTATCAGCCCAAAGAAAAAAAAGCGCCGCACAACCACCGGGTGGGCTCGAACCTCCGACTTTTCGGTTAACAGCCGATCACGCTAGCCAATTGCGCCACGGAGACAGTCCTGCTTCACTCTCACCACTATCAGAACATATCTTCAAAGCTATCAGTGCAAAGAAAAAAAGCGCCGCACCACCACCGGGTGGGCTCGAACCTCCAACTTTTCGGTTAACAGCCGATCACGCTAGCCAATTGCGCCACGGAGACAGTCCTGCTTCACTCTCACCACCATCATAACATATCTTCAAAGCTATCAGCCCAAAGAAAAAAAAGCGCCGCACCACCACCGGGTGGGCTCGAAACTCCAACCTTTCGGTTAACTGCCGATCGCGCTAGCCAATGGCGCCACGGAGACAGTCCTGCTCCACTCTTACCACCATTAGAACATATCTTGAAAGCTATCAGCCCAAAGAAAAAAAAGCGCCGCACCACCAACGCGTGGGCTCCAGCCTCCAACTTTCCGGTTAACAGCCGATCACGCTAGCCAATTGCGCCACGGAGACAGTCCTGCTCCACTCTCACCACCATCAGAACTTATCTTAAAGCTATCAGCCCACATAAAAAAAGCGCCACACCACCACCGGGAGAGCTCGAAGCTCCAACTTTTCGGTTAACAGCCGATCGCGCTAGCCAAGTGCGCCACGGAGACAGTCCTGCTCCACTCTCACCACCGTCAGAACATTTCTTCAGAGCTATCAGCCTAAAGAAAAAAAAAGCGCCGCACCACCACTCGGGTGGGCTCGAACCTCCAACCTTTCGCTTAACAGCCGATCGCGCTAGCCAATTGCCCCACGGAGACAGCCGTGCTCCACTCTCACCAACGTCAGAACATTTCTTCAGAGCTATCACCCCAAAGAAAAAAAAGCGCTGCACCACCACCGGATGGGCTCGAACCTCCAACGTTTCGGTTAACAGCCAACCGCGCTAGCCAATTGCGCCACGAAGACAGTCCTGCTCCACTCTCACCACATCAGAACATGTCTTCAAAGCTATTACCGCAAAGAAAAAAGCAACACACCACTCCCGGGAGGGCTCGAAACTCCAAGCTTTCGGTTAATAGCCGATCGCGCTAGCCCATTGCGCCACGGAGGCAGTCTTGCTCCACTCTCAGCATCATCAGAACATATCTTCGAAGCTATCAGCGGAAAGAAAAAAAAGCGCTGCACCACAACGGGTGGGCTGGAACCTCTAACCTTTCGGTTAACAGCCGATCGCACTAGCCCAATGCGCCACGGAGACAGTCTTGCTCCATTCTCACCACTATCAGAACATATCTTCAAAGCTATCAGCGCAAAGAAAAAAGCAACACACCACTCCCGGGAGGGCTCGAAACTCCAACTTTTCGGTTAACAGCCGATCGCGCTGGCCAATTGCGCCATGGAGACAGTCCTGCGCCACTCTCACCACAATTAGAACATATCTTCAAAGCTATCAGCCCAAAGAAAAAAAAGCGCCGCACCACCACCGGGTGGGCTCGAACCTCCAACCTTTCGGTTAACAGCACATCGCGCTAGCCAATCGCCCCACGGAGACAGTCCTGCCCCACTCTCACCACCATCAGAACATATCTTCAAAGCTATCAGCACAAAGAAAAAAAAGCGCCCCACCATCACCGGGTGGGCTCGAACTTCCAACCTTTCGGTTAACAGCCGATCGCGCTAGCTAACTGCGCCACGGAAACAGTCGTGCTCCACTCTCACCACCATCAGAACATATCTTCAAAGCTATCAGCGCAAAGAAAAAAGCAAGACACCACTCCAAGGAGGGCTCGAAACTCCAACCTTTCGGTTAACAGCCGATCGCGCTAGCCCATTGCGCCACGGTGACAGTCCTGCTCTACTCTCACAACCATCAGAACATATCTTCAAAGCTATCAGCCCAAAGAAAAAAAAGCGCCATACCACCACCGGGTGGGCTCGAACCTCCGACCTTTTGGTTAACAGCCGATCGCGCTAGACGATTGCGCCATGAAGACAGTCCTGCTCCACTCTCACCACCATCAGAACATATCTTCAAAGCTATCAGCCCAAAGAAAAAAAAGCGCCGCACCACCACCGGGTGGGCTCGAAACTCCAACCTTTCGGTTAACTGCCGATCGGGCTAGCCAATGGCGCCACGGAGACAGTCCTGCTCCACTCTTACCACCATTAGAACATATCTTGAAAGCTATCAGCCCAAAGAAAAAAAAGCGCCGCACCACCAACGCGTGGGCTCCAACCTCCAACTTTCCGGTTAACAGCCGATCACGCTAGCCAATTGCGCCACGGAGACAGTCCTGCTCCATTCTCACCACCATCAGAACATATCTTAAAGCTATCAGTCCACAGAAAAAAAGCGCCGCACCACCACCGGGTGGGCTCGAACCTCCAACCTTTCGGTTAACAGCCGATCGCGCTAGCCAATTGCGCCACGAAGACAGTCCTGCTCCACTCTCACCACCATCAGAACATACCTTCAAAGCTATTACCGCAAAGAAAAAAGCAACACACCACTCCCGGGAGGGCTCGAAACTCCAAGCTTTCGGTTAACAGCCGATCGCGCTAGCCCATTGCGCCACAAGGGCAGTCTTGCTCCACTCTGAGCATCATCAGAACATATCTTCAAAGCTATCAGCGCAAAGAAAAAAAAGCGCTGCACAACAACGGGCGGGCTCGAACCTCCAACCTTTCGGTTAACAGCCGATCACACTAGCCCATTGCGCCATGGAGACAGTCGTGCTCCACTCTCACCACCATCAGAACATATCTTCAAAGCTATCAGCGCAAAGAAAAAAGCAACGCACCACTCCCGGGAGGGCTCGAAACTCCAACCTTTCGGTCAACAGCCGATCGCGCTAGCGCATTGCGCACCGGAGACAGTCTTGCTCCCCTCTCACCACCATCACAACGTATCTTCAAAGCTATCAGCCCAAAGAAAAAAAAGCACCGCACCACCACCGGGTGGGCTCGAACCTCCAACCTTTCGGTAAACAGCAAATCGCGCTAGCCAATTGCGCCACGCAGACAGTCGTGCTCCACTCTCACCACCATCAGAACATATCTTCAAAGCTATCAGCGCAAAGAAAAAAGCAAAACACCACTCCCGGGAGGGCTCGAACCTCCAACTTTTCGGTTAACAGCCGATCGCGCTGGCCAATTGCGCCACGGAGACAGTCCTGCGCCACTCTCACCACAATTAGAACATATCTTCAAAGCTATCAGCCCAAAGAAAAAAAAGCGCCGCACCACCACCGGGTGGGCTCGAACCTCCAACCTTTCGGTTAACAGCAGATCGCGCTAGCCAATTGCGCCACGGACAATATCGTGCTCCACTCTCACCACCATCAGAACATATCTTCAAAGCTATCAGCGCAAAGAAAAAAGCAACACACCCCACCCGGGAGGGCTCGAACCTCCAACTTTTCAGTTAATAGCCGATCGCGCTAGCCAATTGCGCCACGGGGACAGTCCTACTCCACTCTCACCACCGTCAGACCATTTCTTCAGAGCTATCACCCAACAAAAAAAGCGCCGCACCACCACCTGGTGGGCTCGAACCTCCAGCCTTTCGGTTAACAGCTGATCGCGCTAGCCAATTGCGCCACGAAGACAGTCCTGCTCCACTCTCACCACCATCAGAACATATCTTCGAAGCTATTACCCCAAAGAAAAAAGCAACACACCACTCCCAGGAGGGCTCAAAACTTTAACCTTTCGGTTAACAGCCGATCGCACTAGCCCATTGCGCCACGGAGGCAGTCTTGCTCCACTCTCACCATCATCAGAACATATCTTCAAAGCTATGAGCGCAAAGAAAAAAAAAGCGCTGCACCACCACCGGGTGGGCTCGAACCTCCAACCTTTCGGTTAACAGCCGATCGTGCTAGCTCCTTGCGCCACGGAGACAGTCTTGCTCCACTCTCACCACCATCAGAACATATCTTGAAAGCTATCAGCGCAAAGAAAAAAGCAACACACCACTCCCGGGAGGGCTCAAAACTCCAACTTTTCGGTCAACAGCCGATCGCGCTAGCCCATTGCGTCACCGAAACAGTCCTGCTCCACTCTCACCACCATTAGAACATATCTTCAAAGCTATCAGCCCAAAGAGAAAAAAAGTGCCGCACCACCACCGGGTGGGCTCGAACCTCCAACCTTTCGGTTAACGGCCGATCGCGCTAGCCAATTGCGCCACGGAGACAGTCGTGCTCCACTCTCACCACCATCAGAACATATCTTCAAAGCTATCAGCGCAAAGAAAAAAGCAAAACACCACTCCCGGGAGGGCTCAAACCTCCAACTTTTCGGTTAACAGCCGATCGGGCTGGCCAATTGCGCCACGGAGACAGTGCTGCGCCACTCTCACCACAATTAGAACATATCTTCAAAGCTATCAGCCCAAAGAAAAAAAAGCGCCGCACCACCACCGGGTGGGCTCGAACCTCCAACCTTTCGGTTAACAGCAGATCGCGCTAGCCAATTGCGCCACGGAGAATATCGTGCTCCACTCTCACCACCATCAGAACATATCTTCAAAGCTATCAGCGCAAAGAAAAAAGCAACACACCACTCCCGGGAGGGCTCGAAACTCCAAGCTTTCGGTTAACAGCCGATCGCGCTAGCCCATTGCGCCACAAGGGCAGTCTTGCTCCACTCTCAGCATCATCAGAACATATCTTCAAAGCTATCAGCGCAAAGAAAAAAAAGCGCTGCACCACAACGGGTGGGCTCGAATCTCCAACCTTTCGGTTAACAGCCGATCGCATTAGCCCATTGCGCCACGGAGACAGTCTTGCTCTACTCTCACCACCATCAGAACATATCTTCAAGGCTATCAGCGCAAAGAAAAAAGCAACACACCACTCCCGGGAGGGCTCTAAACTCCAACCTTTCGGTCAACAGCCGATCGCGCGAGCGCATTGCGCCACGGAGACAGTCTTGCTCCCCTATCACCACCATCACAACATATCTTCAAAGCTATCAGCCCAAAGAAAAAAAAGCACCGCACCACCACTAGGGTGGGCTCGAACCTCCAACCTTTCGCTTAATAGCCGATCGCGCTAGCCAATTGCGCCACGGGGACAGTCCTACTCCACTCTCACCACCGTCAGACCATTTCTTCAGAGCTATCACCCAACAAAAAAAGCGCCGCACCACCACCTGGTGGGCTCGAACCTCCAGCCTTTCGGTTAACAGCTGATCGCGCTAGCCAATTGCGCCACGAAGACAGTCCTGCTCCACTCTCACCACCATCAGAACATATCTTCAAAGCTATTACCCCAAAGAAAAAAGCAACACACCACTCCCAGGAGGGCTCAAAACTTTAACCTTTCGGTTAACAGCCGATCGCACTAGCCCATTGCGCCACGGAGGCAGTCTTGCTCCACTCTCACCATCATCAGAACATATCTTCAAAGCTATGAGCGCAAAGAAAAAAAAAGCGCTGCACCACCACCGGGTGGGCTCGAACCTCCAACCTTTCGGTTAACAGCCGATCGTGCTAGCTCCTTGCGCCACGGAGACAGTCTTGCTCCACTCTCACCACCATCAGAACATATCTTGAAAGCTATCAGCGCAAAGAAAAAAGCAACACACCACTCCCGGGAGGGCTCAAAACTCCAACTTTTCGGTCAACAGCCGATCGCGCTAGCCCATTGCGTCACCGAAACAGTCCTGCTCCACTCTCACCACCATTAGAACATATCTTCAAAGCTATCAGCCCAAAGAGAAAAAAAGTGCCGCACCACCACCGGGTGGGCTCGAACCTCCAACCTTTCGGTTAACGGCCGATCGCGCTAGCCAATTGCGCCACGGAGACAGTCGTGCTCCACTCTCACCACCATCAGAACATATCTTCAAAGCTATCAGCGCAAAGAAAAAAGCAAAACACCACTCCCGGGAGGGCTCAAACCTCCAACTTTTCGGTTAACAGCCGATCGGGCTGGCCAATTGCGCCACGGAGACAGTGCTGCGCCACTCTCACCACAATTAGAACATATCTTCAAAGCTATCAGCCCAAAGAAAAAAAAGCGCCGCACCACCACCGGGTGGGCTCGAACCTCCAACATTTCGGTTAACAGCAGATCGCGCTAGCCAATTGCGCCACGGAGAATATCGTGCTCCACTCTCACCACCATCAGAACATATCTTCAAAGCTATCAGCGCAAAGAAAAAAGCAACACACCACTCCCGGGAGGGCTCGAAACTCCAAGCTTTCGGTTAACAGCCGATCGCGCTAGCCCATTGCGCCACAAGGGCAGTCTTGCTCCACTCTCAGCATCATCAGAACATATCTTCAAAGCTATCAGCGCAAAGAAAAAAAAGCGCTGCACCACAACGGGTGGGCTCGAATCTCCAACCTTTCGGTTAACAGCCGATCGCATTAGCCCATTGCGCCACGGAGACAGTCTTGCTCTACTCTCACCACCATCAGAACATATCTTCAAGGCTATCAGCGCAAAGAAAAAAGCAACACACCACTCCCGGGAGGGCTCTAAACTCCAACCTTTCGGTCAACAGCCGATCGCGCGAGCGCATTGCGCCACGGAGACAGTCTTGCTCCCCTATCACCACCATCACAACATATCTTCAAAGCTATCAGCCCAAAGAAAAAAAAGCACCGCACCACCACTAGGGTGGGCTCGAACCTCCAACCTTTCGCTTAACAGCCGATCGCGCTAGCCAATTGCCCCACGGAGACAGTCGTGCTCCACTCTCACCAACGTCAGAACATTTCTTCAGAGCTATCACCCCAAAGAAAAAAAAGCGCTGCACCACCACCGGATGGGATCGAACCTCCAACCTTTCGGTTAACAGCCAATCGCGCTAGCCAATTGCGCCACGAAGACAGTCCTGCTCCACTCTCACCACATCAGAACATATCTTCAAAGCTATTACCGCAAAGAAAAAAGCAACACACCACTCCCGGGAGGGCTCGAAACTCCAAGCTTTCGGTTAATAGCCGATCGCGCTAGCCCATTGCGCCACGGAGGCAGTCTTGCTCCACTCTAGGCATCATCAGAACATATCTTCGAAGCTATCAGCGCAAAGAAAAAAGCGCTGCACCACAACGGGTGGGCTGGAACCTCTAACCTTTCGGTTAACAGCCGATCGCACTAGCCCAATGCGCCACGGAGACAGTCTTGCTCCACTCTCACCACAATTAGAACATATCTTCAAAGCTATCAGCCCAAAGAAAAAAAAGCGCCGCACCACCACCGGGTGGGCTCGAACCTCCAACCTTTCGGTTAACAGCAGATCGCGCTAGCCAATTGCGCCACGGAAACAGTCGTGCTCCACTCTCACCACCATCAGAACATATCTTCAAAGCTATCAGCGCAAAGAAAAAAGCAAGACACCACTCCAGGGAGGGCTCGAAACTCCAACCTTTCGGTTAACAGCCGATCGCGCTAGCCCATTGCGCCACGGTGACAGTCCTGCTCTACTCTCACAACCATCAGAACATATCTTCAAAGCTATCAGCCCAAAGAAAAAAAAGCGCCATACCACCACCGGGTGGGCTCGAACCTCCGACCTTTTGGTTAACAGCCGATCGCGCTAGACGATTGCGCCATGAAGACAGTCCTGCTCCACTCTCACCACCATCAGAACATATCTTCAAAGCTATCAGCCCAAAGAAAAAAAAAGCGCCGCACCACCACCGGTTTGGCTCGAACCTCCAACCTTTCGGTTAACAGCCGATCGCGCTAGCCAATTGCCCCACGGAGACAGTCCTGCCCCACTCTCACCACCGTCAGACCATTTCTTCAGAGCTATCAACCCAAAGAAAAAAAAAGCGCCGCACCACCACCGGTTTGGCTCGAACCTCCAACCTTTCGGTTAACAGCCGATCGCGCTAGCCAATTGCCCCACGGAGACAGTCCTGCCCCACTCTCACCACCATCAGAACATATCTTCAAAGCTATCAGCACAAAGAAAAAAAAGCGCCCTACCATCACCGGGTGGGCTCGAACTTCCAACCTTTCGGTTAACAGCCGATCGCGCTAGCTAACTGCGCCACGGAAACAGTCGTGCTCCACTCTCACCACCATCAGAGCATATCTTCAAAGCTATCAGCGCAAAGAAAAAAGCAAGACACCACTCCAGGGAGGGCTCGAAACTCCAACCTTTCGGTTAACAGCCGATCGCGCTAGCCCATTGCGCCACGGGGACAGTCCTGCTCTACTCTCACAACCATCAGAACATATCTTCAAAGCTATCAGCCCAAAGAAAAAAAAGCGCCATACCACCACCGGGTGGGCTCGAACCTCCGACCTTTTGGTTAACAGCCGATCGCGCTAGACGATTGCGCCATGAAGACAGTCCTGCTTCACTCTCACCACCATCAGAACATATCTTCAAAGCTATCAGCCCAAAGAAAAAAAAGCGCCGCACCACCACCGGGTGGGCTTGAACTACAAACTTTTCGGTTAACAGCCGATCACGCTAGCCAAGTGCGCCACGGAGACAGTCCTGCTCCACTCTCACCACCATCAGAACATATCTTCAAAGCTATCAGCCCAAAGAAAAAAAAGCGCCGCACCACCACCGGGTGGGCTCGAAACTCCAACCTTTCGGTTAACTGCCGATCGGGCTAGTCAACGGCGCCACGGAGACAGTCCTGCTCCACTCTTACCACCATTAGAACATATCTTGAAAGCTATCAGCCCAAAGAAAAAAAAGCGCCGCACCACCAACGCGTGGGCTCCAACCTCCAACTTTCCGGTTAACAGCCGATCACGCTAGCCAATTGCGCCACGGAGACAGTCCTGCTCTATTCTCACCACCATCAGAACATATCTTAAAGCTATCAGTCCACAGAAAAAAAGCGCCGCACCACCACCGGGTGGGCTCGAACCTCCAACCTTTCGGTTAACAGCCGATCGCGCTAGCCAATTGCGCCACGAAGACAGTCCTGCTCCATTCTCACCACCATCAGAACATATCTTCAAAGCTATTACCGCAAAGAAAAAAGCAACACACCACTCCCGGGAGGGCTCGAAACTCCAAGCTTTCGGTTAACAGCCGATCGCGCTAGCCCATTGCGCCACAAGGGCAGTCTTGCTCCACTCTCAGCATCATCAGAACATATCTTCAAAGCTATCAGCGCAAAGAAAAAAAGCGCTGCACAACAACGGGTGGGCTCGAACCTCCAACCTTTCGGTTAACAGCCGATCGCACTAGCCCATTGCGCCATGAAGACAGTCGTGCTCCACTCTCACCACCATCAGAACATATCTTCAAAGCTATCAGCGCAAAGAAAAAAGCAACACACCACCACCGGGTGGGCTCGAACCTACAACCTTTCGGTAAACAGCCGATCGCGCTAGCCAATTGCGCCAAGCAGACAGTCGTGCTCCACTCTCACCACCATCAGAACATATCTTCAAAGCTATCAGCGCAAAGAAAAAAGCAAAACACCACTCCCGGGAGGGCTCGAACCTCCAACTTTTCGGTTAACAGCCGATCGCGCTGGCCAATTGCGCCACGGAGACAGTCCTGCGCCACTCTCACCACAATTAGAACATATCTTCAAAGCTATCAGCCCAAAGAAAAAAAAGCGCCGCACCACCACCGGGTGGGCTCGAACCTCCAACCTTTCGGTTAACAGCAGATCGCGCTAGCCAATTGCGCCACGGAGAATATCGTGCTCCACTCTCACCACCATCAGAACATATCTTCAAAGCTATCAGCGCAAAGAAAAAAGCAACACACCCCACCCGGGAGGGCTCGAACCTCCAACTTTTCGGTTAATAGCCGATCGCGCTAGCCAATTGCGCCACGGGGACAGTCCTACTCCACTCTCACCACCGTCAGACCATTTCTTCAGAGCTATCACCCAACAAAAAAAGCGCCGCACCACCACCGGGTGGGCTCGAACCTCCAACCTTTCGGTTAACACCCGATCGTGCTAGCTCCTTGCGCCACGGAGACAGTCTTGCTCCACTCTCACCACCATCAGAACATATCTTGAAAGCTATCAGCGCAAAGAAAAAAGCAACACACCACTCCCGGGAGGGCTCAAAACTCCAACTTTTCGGTCAACAGCCGATCGCGCTAGCCCATTGCGTCACGGAGACAGTCCTGCTCCACTCTCACCACCATTAGAACATATCTTCAAAGCTATCAGCCCGATGAGAAAAAAAGTGCCGCACCACCACCGGGTGGGCTCGAACCTCCAACCTTTCGGTTAACGGCTGATCGCGCTAGCCAATTGCGCCACGGAGACAGTCGTGCTCCACTCTCACCACCATCAGAACATATCTTCAAAGCTATCAGCGCAAAGAAAAAAGCAAAACACCACTCCCGGGAGGGCTCGAACCTCCAACTTTTCGGTTAACAGCCGATCGGGCTGGCCAATTGCGCCACGGAGACAGTCCTGCGCCACTCTCACCACAATTAGAACATATCTTCAAAGCTATCAGCCCAAAGAAAAAAAAGCGCCGCACGACCACCGGGTGGGCTCGAACCTCCAACCTTTCGGTTAACAGCAGTCGTGCTAGCCAATTGCGCCACGGAGAATATCGTGCTCCACTCTCACCACCATCAGAACATATCTTCAAAGCTATCAGCGCAAAGAAAAAAGCAACACACCACTCCCGGGAGGGCTCGAAACTCCAAGCTTTCGGTTAACAGCCGATCGCGCTAGCCCATTGCGCCACGGAGGCAGTCTTGCTCCACTCTCAGCATCATCAGAACATATCTTCAAAGCTATCAGCGCAAAGAAAAAAAAGCGCTGCACCACAACGGGTGGGCTCGAACCTCCAACCTTTCGGTTAACAGCCGATCGCATTAGCCCATTGCGCCACGGAGACAGTCTTGCTCCACTCTCACCACCATCAGAACATATCTTCAAAGCTATCAGCGCAAAGAAAAAAGCAACACACCACTCCCGGGAGGGCTCGAAACTCCAACCTTTCGGTCAACAGCCGATCGCGCTAGCGCATTGCGCCACGGAGACAGTCTTGCTCCCCTATCACCACCATCACAACATATCTTCAAAGCTATCAGCCCAAAGAAAAAAAAGCACCGCACCACCACCGGGTGGGCTCGAACCTCCAACCTTTCGGTAAACAGCCGATCGCGCTATCCAATTGCGCCACGGAGACAGTCGCGCTCCACTCTCACCACCATCAGAACATATCTTCAAAGCTATCAGCGCAAAGCAAAAAGCAAAACACCATTCCCGGGAAGGCTCGAACCTCCAACTTTTCGGTTAACAGCCGATTGCGCTGGCCAATTGCGCCACGGAGACAGTCCTGCGCCACTCTCACCACAATTAGAACATATCATCAAAGCTATAAGCCCAAAGAAAAGAAGCGCCGCACCACCACCGGGTGGGCTCGAACCTCCAACCTTTCGGTTAACAGCAGATCGCGCTAGCCAATTGCGCCACGCAGAATATCGTGCTCCACTCTCACCACCATCAGAACATATCTTCAAAGCTATCAGCGCAAAGAAAAAAGCAACACACCCCACCCGGGAGGGCTCGAACCTCCAACTTTTCGGTTAACAGCCGATCGCGCTAGCCAATTGCGCCACGGGGACCGTCCTGCTCCACTCTCACCACCGTCAGACCATTTCTTCAGAGCTATCACCCCAAAGAAAAGAAAGCGCCGCACCACCAACCCGGTGGGCTCGAACCTCCAGCCTTTCGGTTAACAGCTGATCGCGCTAGCCAATTGCGCCACGAAGACAGTCCTGCTCCACTCTCACCACCATCAGAACATATCTTCAAAGCTATTACCGCAAAGAAAAAAGCAACACACCACTCCCAGGAGGGCTCAAAACTTTAACCTTTCGGTTAACAGC